>NC_091748.1:55837625-55907625 GCF_043380555.1 Nothobranchius furzeri | reverse complement strand
ATAGATAGATAGATAGATAGAGCGTTAGATGATAGATAGATAGATAGATAGATAGATGGACAGACAGACAGACAGACAGACAGACAGACAGACAGACAGACAGACAGACAGACAGACAGACAGACAGACAGACAGACAGACAGACAGACAGACAGACAGACAGACAGACAGACAGACAGATAGATAGATAGATAGATAGATAGATAGATAGATAGATAGATAGATAGATAGATAGATAGATAGATAGATAGATAGATAGATAGATAGATAGATAGATAGATAGATAGATAGATAGATAGATAGATAGATAGATAGATAGATAGATAGATAGATAGATAGATAGATAGATGATAGATAGATAGATAGATAGATAGATAGATAGATAGATAGATAGATAGATAGATAGATAGATAGATAGATAGATAGATAGACATAGATTTCCATACCCTGCTGCTGTCTTGAGTTGACAGATTTCTTTGTTTCTAACTTTTCCTCCTTCAAAAAGCTGCAAAACTAAGTAAAAATTTGCAGAATCCTTCTTCATCACTTTGAGTCTAACTGCATCTCAGATTACATTTATATGTCATAAATGACTACAGACTTTACTCACCACTGTTAGACGAGGTCTGTCCTCACACCTTCACACGGATGTCTCCGTCTCCACCAGGCAGCCGATAACAAACTAATGATGCCTACACACTATCTCCTCTCATCATCCTCACTGTAAAATCCCGCTTCACAAGACGATGTAGCAGTTTGTGAGGAGGAGTGCCTCGGAGGTCTGCGTGGGCGGAGGAGAGGTTAAAGATTCTCCAGGGGGAGCATTATCTTTATTTTTAATATTTGTTGTCCATCATCAGTAAAAGTTGTGAGACACCACACCTGTCAGCTGATGGATGTTATGTCATAGTGGACAACCGCTTTGAAATGTAGAATTTAATTCCATGACATGATGAGGTGATTACTTTTCAAACAGAGGGTTGGAGGGGGCGTGAAGGGGGCCTGCAACACACTACACAAACACACAGCGGTTATTGCCATGACAACATGCATCTGCTCATTGCTGAACTCCAGGGATCTGGTGTGTGTGTAACCCTGCTGGCATCCAGCTGCCCAGCTTTTCACTCTCACACCCACACATCACACCCATGTCCACATTAACATGCATGAACACAATGTGAGAAAGGCAAATTTGCTCCTTATTTGTACATTTTAACCCATTCACTGTGTGTTAGGCATTTTAGGTTTATTAAATCCATCTTTTGATGTAAAAACCGCATTTAAAATTATGGGAAAGCTGTTTCTCTGCAGGTGTGTGTGTGTGTGTGTGTGTGTGTGTGTGTGTGTGTGTGTGTGTGTGTGTGTGTGTGTGTGTGTGTGTTCATTTTCATCTCTCTAGTCTGTTTAGATACACAAAAATGATCACATTTATCAATTGCGATGTTTTATTTTGAAATTTTTATTTTATTTTGTTAAATTTACCTGCCTACCTCTTCTGTTTTGGTTTGGTTTCCTGCCTGAATTGAAGCGGGTCACTCACAGCTTATGAAAAAATTTGAGCTCAAGTCGAAACGATTGCTGCACGGGCGAGCCTTCGGGGCGCTTCACAGCTGATGTGACCGAGACTGTAAGTTAACAAGGGCACCGATTAGAAATGCTCATCATTCCACGACGCTTCGCGGCGCATTATCACACTTCCACATTTGGTGTGTTCCAGGTGTTACTTGAGCCAAGGCTTATAAATAAGCCGCAAAGTAAAACGATCCATTCTGCTGGACAAAAAATAATAATAATACTTACAAGTCCAGTAGCAACAAAGCCAGGTCACCATCAGTCCGTGATTTCATTGCCTCCTTTAGGAATGAGTGTAGACTGTGCCAGATTTCACTCAGGTTTTAGCTCTTTGCTTCCCCTCCAAGGACATTATTCTCTGAGTTTTACTTCCAGGCTCCACCATGATGCCAACAAAAAAGCAAACCTCTTTTTTCTTCTTCTTGTGTTTTTTAGTGATGGTCGCTGAATGGAAAAAGCTAACTGCTAGCATTTTATTTCCTACCGGCACAAAAAATAGCTAACAGTGTTAACACTAGAACTCCCAAGGCAGCCATTTGGACTGTTTTCAGATTTTAGTTAGATAGTTCTCATGTTGCCCTGGCTTCCTGGCTTTTCCTATTTCTGTGTGTGCTTTTTTTCCCCATGTTATTATTCCAATAAAATAAACTATCAAAAAAGAAATATAGTTGTTCTTGTCTGTCTCCCACAAGCTGTCAGCATGATGACTTTATTGTTTACATGTACATTTTTCCCGTGGATGAAGGACAGCACCGCCATTGCTAAGCAACCAGCTTTCCAGCGTGCTCACTCTGGTCATAATCCTTTGTAATGTCCAGTAATGGTCAGTTTTTAAGTACAGTTTGACTCTTCAATATCTGGTCAAAATGGAGACACGAGACTGCATGCCGTTCCTTTAATCTGCCTACCTTCATCCCATCAGCCGGAGTTCAGAGCCTCTCTGCAGCTCTGAACACATGATAATGTATTGTCAACAATGATGTTCCTTCCTCAAGGCCTCAAGCCTGAATAAGTGACCACTCGCAGCTCGGATTAGTCGCTTGATCAAAGAATGAATTCTTAAATACAATGTGAACATTTAAAACTTACAAGTTAAATAATCATTAAATAAATGTTTGTTTATTGTCACTTATAATAATTATAATATAAATGAAATGCTTTCATTAATCAGTGTTTGAATGACTGAAGTTTGAAATGAATGTTATGTTATGATTACATTGATCAGTAATGTTGACATGACAAGGCCATCACCATTTACACTCACACAAGGACGAGTTGAAGTTAAGTCAAACACGTGACACATAGATATTTCTTTAGCCCAGATCAGAGCATCTGGTATCTGAAAGAAGGCGTGTTTTCTGAGGTTGTCTTGGTAATATTCCTCAACATGTCAACCTCTGGTTGGTCACACAAATACTAACATGAGAATATTAAAACAGAATCACTCTGGTGATTCGGCTGTTGCAGTAGCAGTTCGTTCCAGTTCACGTTGGAGTCACATTCCAGCTCTCATCACTCAGCATTCAGTTCTAGAGGAAGCTACGTAAACGGCCGTCCGAGGTGAAGTCTCTTTAACTAAGAGGCAGCCTTGACACGCCGTCAAGGTTGTTGCAAAGCTGACACAGCAAACGGTTCCTGCAGAACAAATCTGATTTTGTTCCGACTCCTTAAGAGTCTAGACGCAAACGGTTCCATCCAACCTGTGTGCCTGGTGACATCTCTGGACTGGAGAAGTCGGCGCTGTGGTCAATCTGCTGGACCTGGGTGCTAAGAGGTCATCCGACCTCGATGACCTCCAGATCCGTGAAGAGGGTCTCCAAAGGGTGAGGTAGAACACAGTGTGATTGCATCTGATGCTCTTTCCTTGAATCAAAACAAAGTGTTTACAATCCCTGAATAAAACAAAGAATCCTAGAATCTTCTGATTAAACACACAAAGACCAAGCAGATTGATAGTCTATATTTATATAGCATATCACAGTTTATGAGTCATAAGTAGAGGTAATATAAATTGAGCTCTTAAAGCACTCAATTTACCAAATCCTACACCTTGTATTCAAAAAAGCTGCTAAAACGGCTTTTAGAAGAACATTCTCAGTAAAACAAGCATTAGAATTGATGCTGCTTCAGGTTGAGAGGGGAAAGTTGATGAAAACTGGTCAGTAGGAAGAGACTTCTTTTCAAGGTTTGGATTAAAATGATATATTTTTTAATCTCATGAGGGTTACATATCCGTGAGTTAACTTGTAGCGCACTTAAAACATTGTGCTCCACAACGTCATCGCCAGTCTGCATTTAATCGCCAAAATGGCAGCCGTCAAACTACTGTTATTGAGATTTTATGTTGGAATTCTAGGAGTTAAGCAGGTAAAGAGCGCCTCCTAGGGCACCTACCCGCTCCACAAAACTGTCAAGAGCTGATTCTGGTCAGCAGAGAGCTGCAGAGTGCTGTCCCATGTAAACACAATCGATGAGCCCCACTTTTAAGGAAGTGGTTAAAGTGTAAAAATGTGCTTAGTGTTGTTTTAAACCAAAATGAACAAGTTTTCAAAACGGCTTCTCTGTGAACTTGGGCTTTCGAGGCATTCTGCAGGAGACCAACCAGCTTTCATTTTTCTACTTTTGTTCATATTTAATTTACTGGAAGTAGATTTACTGAAAGAGTGAAAAGTTTTAAATTCATTTATTTGTCAGATCCTTTTTTCCAAAGCGACTTACAGAGAATCTAGTTTAAAATGTAATCAATCATGGGAGAACATGCCAACTCCATGCAGAAAGGGACTAGAACCTGCAACCTTCCTGCTGCAAGTGGTTTTTATATCATTATTCCTTCTTGTTAAACGGGAGTTTTTCTTCCCACTGTTGACCATACTGCGCTTGCCTTAAAGGGAAGCTTTGATGTTAATTGATGGATGTTTTGTTGCAGAAAGTTGTAAAAACACCAGAAGAAACTTTTCGGAATAAAAACAGGATACAGAATGTTTAAAGATTTTTGGCAGACATTTGAGTTCAGTTTCTGTTTCCAGGATCAATAACCATCTCTGACCCAAGCAGTGGTGGTTCTACATCGAATTACTCCCCGGGCGAGGCCCCCTTTGAGCGCCCCCCCCCCCCCCAACTGCCCCCCCTCCACCACCACCACACCACACCACCCCACCTGCATGAACACACGCATGTTTTCTACAAACAGGCATGTTTTATTAGAACGACTATTGAACATTCATTTTTCTAAGTTGCACATATTTACATTAATTACTATGAAGTTGTCAGAATGTAAAGCACTATACATTATATACTGTATCAAAATATATAGAATCAAATATACAAAAACAAACAATAACTAAATATTAAGAATATATGAACATAATAGATAATATTCTAAATAGCAAAAATATTTCACACATAACAAACTAAAGATAATCACTACAGCATTGCACTTAGAATAGAAAACACAAACTAAAATTAAAACCTAACCTTGATGCAACGTCATCAATAATGTCATCACATGAAATCTGCTCCCCTACTGAGTGATTGATACTAATCAGAGCCAGGTTAGTGAGCCACCCCTGAAACATAGGTGACCTCAGGTATGACTTGATCAAGTTTTGAAAAGCTCCTCTCAGCTTGAGCCACAGTGACTGGCAGAGCAGTCCAAAAGTTGGGGTAGATCTCCAATAGATCTTTATCATGATCCATAATATTTTAGAATTGCCCCTGAAATTGTAATTTAAACTGACATAAAAAACTGTAGACTACCAAAAAAGCCAACTTTTACAGAACAAATCATGTAAAAAATAATCAGTACAGCCATCTGCAATAAATAAACAGGATAGTTAGTGGTGACTGGGGCGTTTTCTTCTGCTTGTAGAGTTGTTTTATTTATTATTATGTGAACATGATCAACATGTGTTTGTTGTTGTTCAGACAGGCCACAGGCTGCAGTGAGCATTTAACAAATCCTAGTTTGAATCAGTAAAAAACGATTCAAGGACTTTTTTCGAACCATTTGAATATTCGTTTCAATATTTCAGCCCTATTAGGTCTGTTAGCAATTAAGTGACCACATTTAACCGTTAAAATCCCAGTTAACTGGTTCAAAAAATTGAAAACATGCATCATGAGAGCTACATACCTTTATCTTTCTCCTCTTTTTTCTTTTTTTTTTCCCCTGAATGGGGCACCTGGTGGTTTTAGCCTTTTTATGTTCATCTCTTCTGTTTGGCTCTTGACTCAATAAGTTTCCTTTAGTCAGGACTAAACTATTTGACCTTGATGGGGGGTGACCACAAAATCGTTTTTGTTTTTCCTTTTTTTATTCGGCCATTTCACACAATTCAGAGAAACCTGAAAGAATGAGAGGCCTGTGTTTATGATATTATGAATGAAATATGGAAGAACGTTAAGATGTGATTGACTTTAGCCATGTTAATACAGTTGATTCAGCCCCTGCACGCTCATTCATTTGGGAAAGACGCAGAGGTGAATTCCCCCACTGCACCCCTCCCCTTCCTGTTCTTCAGACACACACGGAGCACGTGAACGTTCTCAGTCAGCAGGAGCGCCTGCAGCTGCAGGGGGCGCCAACTTGCTGTTTCCAATCCAGACACTGTCATATGACAGATAATAGAAAACCTCGGTGCGGCGCAGATTTCCTTTTTTTTTTTTTTTTACTCCGCGCTTGTGCGCCCCTTTTGTGTCATGAAAAAATGCCGCCCCGGGCAACTGCCCTGTCTGCCCGTGCCTAAAACCGCTACTGGACCCAAGGTAGGATACTTTTCTCTGAGTGATGAATTAAACATTGTGTAGCGTAATGGTTTATAGCTCTTTTATGAAAGATGAACCATCCTACATAATAATCTGGAATATTAATTTTAATAAATTAATAACCGAATTTATAGAGATAAGAAGACTCAAAGATTGTTTTCATCGATAAACTGACGATCATATCCGATTGTCTGTGTTTCAGTTCAATGAAAAGACAAGTTTGAAATTTAAGAGTTTTAATTCTTCAATTTAAACTAACGATTTGAAATGACAATCATAGGAAAAATAATCAACATCGGCAACCTTGTTGGACAATCTTTAACAGATGATATTTTAAACTTGCACAAATAGACCTTGTGTTGGATGTGCTAAGATTGAGGATGATGTAATTATGAATGTGTGCATGCAGGTGTCTGAGATTGCTTCAGGGAGAGAAAAGGTGAATCTGAGTGAAAAATGATGTTTTGAATTAAACTTAGTTCTTATTAGAAAAACTGCATCAGAATGCTATCTATTGTGTTCTGCCTCACCATACTCAGGACCCTCTTTTAGATCCGGACCTCGGAGGATGTTTATCCAGGTCACACCTTGGCTGGCAGAGAAGACGAAGGTGTGCTGACGGTCCAGTCCAGAGTTGACCTCGGTACACGTTGATGAAGCGTTCGGCAGATGCGCTTTCTCAAGTTTAAATTAACTCAGAAATCAAAGACTCTGGACGAGTCTGCGTTAGCTGGTTGCATTTCAGCTATTCTGTCTGGCTTGACAGAAATAGCGTGGGGGGGGGGGGGGGGGGGAGAGAGAGAAAAGAGCCGGCAGGGCTCCTTTCCCCGTTGGCGTTTTTTCCACACGTCCTCTCTCTTTCGTTCCCAATCTCGTTCTCCCTAACTTACCAAAAACCACTTCTCTTCCCAAAGCAAACTTGTGCGTCAGAGCAAATGTGTTTTGGAGTTACTGTGAATCCAGACCTGTGTGAGCGGGTGTGAAGGTCATCACTAAACATCTTCACAAACATTATTTAATTAAGTATACTGATTCATTATGATTACCCAAAGCATAATAATCATTCATTTGATTAAAACACATTTATAATGAGCAAAATTATCAAATTATTATTTAGCATTAATAATAAAGAAAAGGAAGTTTAAGACTCTGTTTTATTATGACTAGAGTGTGGGTTGAAGTCCTTCTTCTGGAGCTGCAGGTGTTAGATGTTGTGGCTTCTTTCAGACTTGCTGTCGGCTCAGGTCTTAATCTGTGGGTGAAAGTTGCTGCGTGATCCAGCTTTGACCCAGCCGGGCAAATACGACCGTTGGCACAGAAAACCCATACTTCCTCACGTTACAATTGTGATAAGTGCAAAAAAGTCCATGTTTTTCATTCATGAACCATTTATTTTTGGGGGATATTTTGAGTTGGAATGTAAGAGGTTTACTGGCCTTGATCATTCACATTGTTCACACATAATTATTAACACAAGAAAGCTCCTTCATCGGTTTTCTAATTCCTGACCATGGGATCAATCCGAGGGTGTGGGATTCCCTCAGTTTCCAATCTGGTGTAGGAGCAAAGTGATGCAAGTAGCTTGCATTGCCATGGAAACACAAATATCCTGCCATAACGTGGGAGGCACTGAACATGTATTAACCCCACTCAGACAGTGTAGTTATTCACCCACCTGCAAGAAAACTGTGTTCTTTTAGGTTTTTGGTTACATTAACCAAGAACAATTTCACCACTTGTGTCTTCTGAACAGTTTTTTAAATCAAATTTAACAAACACATGGTGATCATGCAAATTAAATACATGATACATTATTTGTCAGTTCTACTGAAATTATTGCATATTAAGATTTTTTAAACCTAGTTAGATGCTAATTGGTCCTATTGGCTGTCCATTAGTTGCCTAGCAACCTGCTGCTTCAATGTTATGACATTAGTGATAGCAAACTCAAACTATGAGTCCTGAGATGTTTGTGCAATGACATTATTGTCTTGTAACATGGCTTAATAGCTGTATGGTGTGCAGGGAGGTGGAATGGAGCCTACATCCTTTTGTCCCCTGGAAACACACACACACACACACACACACACACACATCAATTATTTCTCAAAAGAAGGATTGCGGCTCAGCATTGACCTAAATTGACCCTGTTTCACAATGCCACAGGGCCTATTTTAGGATTCTTTAAAACATTAATCGGCAATTTCACATTTGATGTATTTTATCCTGCATTTACATTTCTCTGAAATGACCATTTCCATCAGATCAAACGTTTTCAGGCCTTCAATACACAACACAATCAGTCATCCCCTTATTCACACGCTGGTGATGAGCTACATTGTATCCACAGCTGCCCTGGGGCTCACTGACAGAAGCGAGACTGCCAAACACTCGTGTCACCAGTCCCTCCGACCAGCAGGCGAGGCAGGTTAAGTGCCTTGCCCAAGGACACAAGTAAGTGTTTAATTTGGCAAACTTTAAATTTTTAGAGTGTTATTTCACAGCACAATAGGGGGCTTTTGTCTCTGAACTTTAAAAGCTCGTTGGTCAATGCATAAAGGTCAGGAAATGGATTATTCGCTTCAAAATGTCAGTTGATTACTTTAAAGGTGACAACATGACTATTTGAAGGGCATGTGAGGTTTAAAAGAAGGGGAGTCAGAAATATTTTGAGACTATAATAATGTGTTTTACATTTTTTGTACTGGAAACGTTGATGTTAACAGACTTACTGTGATCATCTGAACATAATGACAAACTCAATTTTTCTACTGTGTGCAGAAGTTCTACTGGGTACCAAAAAGGGATGATTAGTCAATTATTGCTAATACGCCCATTTCAATGATCTGAAAAGGGAATTTTAGTTTTTTTAATTGTTTTACTGGAGTTTCAATTATGGTCTGTTGAGTGTAAAAAGGAAAAATAAATCTAAAAAGACGTCAATGCCTTATTTTAATGATTTGATTTGCCAGAGCACAAGACACATTAGGCAGAATGTGCCTTTAACTTTGTTGTGATGGAGGTAAACAAAGCATTTTAATATCAAAAACACATGCTACAAACCTTAGATGTACAGAAGTTTATTCAACAGTTTATTAATCAAATGCCATCAAAAACATACAAAATACCATGAAAAAGCATGACCCAATATCCACTGTCAAAGATAGAAAATTAGGAAATATGTACAGATTTGTGTTTAAGAACAATGGATTTGCTGTTTAAATGTGGGAAAAGTTGAATAACCTGTCATCTCTCATTTATTTTTGATACATGCTTAATAACATGAGATGATCAATCATTGGAGTTTTAAACAAACTAAAAATAAAGTAGAAAGGTGTTTGAGTAGGACAACGTTTTTGCATCCAAAGCAACATCCATAATATTCATTGTAGTTTTAAAGTTTTGAGACAGTAAAAGCTGATCAGGATTGATTTTTCTCTAAAAACAACAAATTATGTTTTTTTTCTTGCTAGATAAAGTTTACAAAAGTAATAGAACATAGTAAAAATAAAAAATACCACAAAGTGAGTGATCCAAAGCTAGAAACTCTTGTATCAAAAAGGAAGAAAAAAAACATACTGACACCAATATACACTTTGTACCTTTGTACAGGTTTTACACAGTATATGGTACCATTATTTTATAAATGATCACATAAGCTGCATTACATTCTGTATTATGGTCTTACAGTGGCTTGGTTCTAACTTTGGGATTTGTTCTAGTTTCACAGCAGAAAATAGACAAAAACAAAAAATAAAATGTTCCCAAAAATATTTAAGAATGATTTAAATTTGACTTTAAAAACAAGTTGAATGGGAACCATTCCATAACTTTGTTCTACACAGCAAATAAAGCTGCGTTCCAGGGAAATGCACTAGTTCTCCAAAAGCGTGGGTCTGTGTGATATTATGGAAATCTTGGTTTTCTTTATTAAGTTCTCTGCTTGTTCTCCTCTTTTTAAAAGATGCCCCAGATTTAGGATAATCTCATACTTTCAGATATCTCAACAGAGCTAAGAAGTGCAGGTGAGACTCTAAAAAGAAGTGTCAAACTTTCAGATTGCCAGCTAAACATCACACACACACACACACCTGATGTATTCTGAGACCTTCTGTTTTTTTTTGCATTGGTTTCATTACAATCATCTGAACATCTTCTGTGTACACGAGGGTTCTCAGTTCTTGTGTGAAGCTGCTGTTATAGTGGGTGTGTTGGGGGGGGGGGGGTGCAAAGACATCACGGTCTGGGATATTTGCCCTTTGACTGGTTGACTGCCTGTTCCAGTGACTTCCTGGTTATTAGCAATCGCACCACATCCTCCTTCTTCTTGGTGAGTTTTTTACGCGCCTGATCATGGGTCACCATGGTCATGTCCCAGCCGTTCACCTGCCAGGAAGAAGAACTACTTCAGAGGCACTTAAAGGAGGAAACAGTGCCATCATGTGGATTTATTTCCTCAACAACAATGACGCACCTGCATTATTTTATCTCCTATCCTTAAATCTGCCACTTCTGCCGGTCCTCCTGGTGTTATCCTGGTCACATAGATGCCCTGTGAACAAACACACCTATTAGCTCACATCATCAAAGCTGCAGACTCATAAATGAAAAATAAATCCACAAATCTGAAACAGGCCTAACAAAAAAGGTAATAAAGAAAATAAGTTCGGGTTAGTGTCCAGATTTTTAACTGTATCTTACGAATCTTGAAAAGAGTGTTGGATTAGGAGATTAATGGTAAGAATGGAGACTGTTACGGTTCAGACTAGATGTGTAATTTATTTCATTTAGCTCAAACTCACTTCATACACAAACCACTTCACTAATCCATATCATCTGTCCCAGAAAATCCACACAAACAATATTTTTTGCATCACATTTCACTCTTTATTATTTCTGAATACATACATTATCCTTAGCTCACAATGAGCTTTTGGTTTTGCAACAAGTGATTTAAAATAATGCTGAAATTGACATTTTCTGAACATTCTCAGCAGATTATCAGTGATTAGGTTTAACTTCAGAGTACACAACAACTTAAAAGAGGAAACAACTCGTGTTCCCTTTGTGTGAAAAATAAGCAAAAGCAGAAATCAGTCCTGCACACAATAGTTTTTAACTCACATTAACATAACTCTACTCTGCTGTAGTTTTATCCTGAAGACACATTTCAAATCCTTTATTTTGATTCAAACCTAAATTTTAAAAAAGTCAAAAAGGAGTTTTCGCTTAGTCAACTTCAGTTTAATTTAGTTAATTCTTCTTCATAAAGCAACACAATCATATTTAACAGCAAACAGGAGTATAACTCATTCATGCGTTCATCTCCAGCAGGCTGGATTATTGCAATGGTCTTCCTACAACGTTGTGAAGCAACTGCAGCTTGTTCAGAACGCTGCTGCTAGAGTCTTAACAAGAACCAAGACAACTGAGCACATCACTCCTGTTCCTAAATCTCTACACTGGTTACCAGTAAACTACACAATCCATTTTGAAGTGCTACTGCTAGTTTATAAATGGTTCAATGGCATAAAGCCAATGTCAGATCTCCTCCCTGTATTTACACCCAGCAGGGCTCTGAGGTCCATAGGAAACAGTCAGCTGGTAGAACCCGGGTCAGAACCAAACTCGGTAGGGAAGCAGTCTGGATTTTCAGCCAAACATGACCCAAATGTGCAATTTTGTATTTCGGCCGAAACACCAAAATCCCAGAAACAACAGAGCCAAAATAGACAGACAGGTTAACCTGTTTCCGTTTCATCACGCTCCGCCCTCATGTGGGAACTTAGTCTTTGCTTCTTAAAAATAGTACATTTGTACTGATATTAAAAAATGTTCCACTTTTAATAATGCTGTTTTATTAAGATCGCTGGAATATTCATATCAATTTTGTGTACGCACTTTTTAACCTTCAGTTTCACATCTTCTGTGTCTGCCCCCCACCCTCTTTTACATTCCTGCTACATCTGTCACTGTTAGCAGTGTCTTAACCATCCTTTCTACACCATCGTGAAGCTCACAGACGGTCACCGCAGCAGCATCTCTGTCTTTTTCACCCCTTTATCAGAGGGTGAATATTCCTCTTCAGAATCACAGTCAGCGATTACCAGACAAAGAGCTTTTTAACATTGAACAGGCCTGTCAGCGCTGTAATATTTTCCTCTTCATCCTTTGCTCTGCTCATCGCCTCTCCTCAGTCGGGAGCCTCCCAACAGGGGGCGGTTATTAAACTCTATAAACTCAGAGAAGTTTGATAGAAACACTCAGAAATGTTGCCCAGACTGAAGTTACACATCTCCACTATCTTCTGGTGTAAAGTGATAACTTCATGAGGGATTATATTTGCAGCTGTGGCTTGTTCAACACAATAATGTGACTTTGGTGGTGTAAGGGTCAATCATGCAGTCCTTTTTTTATAAGCTTGTACATTTACAATTTGTTATTTTTATTTATTTATAGTTTATTGTTTAATGTACACAAACGAGTTCAAGGAAAACATTTTATTTTGAGTTTAATTTTTTATTTTGTGCATTGTTGTTATGTCAGAAATGTTTTCATGGTTTTGTAATTGATTTACTGCAACGCCTCGATTTTAGTGAGGTTAGTACACATAGCATAGGGCTGGGCAATAAATCGAAAATTTATCATTTTTGAAATTTCTGACTGATCGTGATAATTTTTCCCATGTCAATAAATATGATTAAAAAAAACAATGAAAAGATGTGTGTAGGTCGGAAACATTCATGTCCGTTTAAGAAGCTGAACCACCTTGAGTCACGTGTGACAGCCCCATCTAGTGGACAACTTTTCTTTCTGCACATACCTGTGGTTATCGTCCATTTATCATTATCAAGGTGAAATCCTCAATATATCGTGATATTGATTTTAGGCCATATCGCCCAGCCCTATCATAGCCATGAATACCAAGGTTCTAATTTTTGACATAATCATTCATTTCAGCGTTTCGGTTTTCAGCCTTGGTTTCCTCATTTTCGCTTTTTGATTTCGGCCAAGAATTTTCATTTCGGTGCATCCCTAAAACAGGATGACGCAGCTTTTAGCTACGATGGAATCCGCTTCTTTGTGACCTCAAATGAAAATCGAAAACTTTCTTTTATACATTAGCCTTTGAATTAATGTCTCTAATGCTGCACCTTCTGCACTGTATCTGCTCACCCTTTAACTTAGCTTTGTATCTGATTCTAAAATCTGAAATTAACTTTGTTTAATTTGGTCTAAATGTATTTGTGTAATTTAATTAAGATAGCACATTGATTTTAATGTTTGTGCTGTTACACGCTAGTGGAAAGCACATCAAATTCCCTCCGTGTGTGAAATGTGCTATACGAATAAAGCTGCCTTGCCTAAATGTAAACATATATGGAATGCAATTTTTTTTTTTTGATCATTTATTGGTGATTTATTTTACATTATTAAAGATAGATTTTGGTATTGATTTTCAGTCTGAAAGAATATATAAGTGTTTTTTCACTATAAGTATGTATTTCTAATTTTTATGCAATATTTCTAAATAAAGAGAAAAATTGTTGACTCAGTGCCGTGAAGATGAGGACATTAAGAAGCTCTGTGTCCCTTAAAAACCTCTAGACTGTGCACAATAAATATGTAAAAACTCATTTGAAATGCCAAAGTTTAATTTAAAGATTGTAATTTAAAGCTATAGTCATTAATCGTGAGTTCAGACTTCTGCTTTTCCAAGGCCTAGTCCACACATAGCAGGGTTTTTTTTTAAACGAATATCCGCCCCTCCAAAAACTTGCATCCACACCACCGCGTTTAAAAAAAAACTCTGTCCACACATACCCGGATAAATACGTTGTTAAGGACATGCCAGACCTGTAGGCGGCAGTACTTCCCCCGGTCTTAACCTCGTCCTTCGTCTGTGGTCTTCCGCAAGGAGCAGTAATTCCGCTTGCAAAAACAAACAAGCAAAAAGCGCGTGGACAATTGATAAAGCGAGCGCAGCTCTGAGGGCATCCATGATACCGGCTAGTGTAAACACAGGTCGCACACATGATGTCAGCATTTTTTTGTCGCGGAAAGTGACGTTGCGGACCTTAAAACTCCGGTTTTGTCTGTCCACACGCAGACACCCAAAACGGAGAAAACGCAGATCTTCACTTTGGCCGGAGTTTTTAAAAAGATCCGTTTTCGTGTGAAAAAAACTCCGTTTTCGTGTGGATGACAGGCCAAAACGTAGAAAAATATCTACGTTTTGGCAGATCCCCGGCTACGTGTGGACAGGGCCCAAGTGTAAATGTTTATTGAACAATTAGACAAGCTGTGATTTTGCATCAACTTGCTTTCTTCTCTCCTGTGACTCATTAATGATCTGGCTTTTTCAGCCTGAGATCATAATAAATAATGTGTTCGGGCCAATTTCAGAACCAAACAGTTATAAATCAAACTGTAGTTTGTATTGACATCTCTAGATGTTTCTCTCCCCTCATCCTGTGATTTTTACTTTGTATATTACCTGAATTCATTTCTTACACTAAAGCATAAAAAATCTAACTTTCAGGAAGATTGGTCATAATTAAGAGCTTTTTAGTAATAAAATACTACATTTGTACTTAAAACGAAGAACGAATCTTGGTTTCCAGGATAGTTCTTTACCTTATCGGTTTTATCCTCTGAGAAGGGGTTCTGCCCAGGGTCTTGGTCTATTCCTCCTCCGATGCTGAAGCCCAGGATCAGGTTTTCTCCCTGCCTCAGCTTCTGGATCTCAATTCGTTGCTGTTGACAAAAGCCCACGAGGTTTCAGATTTGAATTTTATTAACATGTTTACACACACACACACACACACACACACACACACACACACACAAAAACAAGTATGAAATGCAGATTTACTACTAGATTTTTCTAAAAATGTGCTAGAAATCTAAACAGCTGCTGCTTAAATGTGTCACTGCTGCTTCAATCAGAAGGCAGGTTCAGACTTGGTGCTAAAATGAGCAAACACTAAACAGGGATATGACTACACTCAAGACACGTTCCTCAAGGAAAGAAATCTGGGATAGAAACAGTGGTATGTGGTTGACTGTAGATCTTTTTTTCTAAGTATAAAGTTTCATATTTCTACAGATTTCAGGAAGACGTAACCCTGTCAATGATCTCAGTGTGTAGACTTTAGTTCACACAGATGTTAACTTAACTAGTAAAATCATACGGTGACAAGCAGCTGCAGCCTAACACTAGACGGGTGGTTAATTCTGACACAAAGGCTGTCTGTGTGTGTGTGGATGATGAATAATCAGCCTCTCCAACACAATGAAGTCTAAAGATGACTTCATTGTAGATGTCAGTCAGTGAGTCATGATCTCCAAAGTAAAGAGCTTCTTTCTCCACTTGTAAGCTTTAAAAAACAGACAAAAACAACCCTACATGCAGAGACGTTGTACAACTGAATCACAGGACAACTAAAGTTGATAACATATTTGACCTGATTAGACTTTAGACGCCTCAGATAAAAAACTGAATTAAGATGATTAATTTATTTGTAATCCCAACCCCAACTGGTAGATTACTGGTGGTAACTAGTGGGGAAAATAAATCGCTGGTAAGTATAAGTGAACCTTTTTACTCCACATATATGTCAAACAGACGAAAACAGACGAATCACCTCTGTGCAAGAAGCTTGTTCTTGGGGCTGATGTTGCATTTACAGACCATAGGAACTTAAAACACTAACCTAAGAGGCGACGCCCATAGCTGTCAAGAAATGTTCATACTTTTAAATGATCATAATTTAATAATATTACTTCATTTAATGACAACTTGTGAGTTACTTCAACTACTTGTCTTGCACGAAAGATTAAAAAATGTATTCATTAATGTACGCTTTAACATAAGTTCCAACAGCCGCTGAATTAATTCTGGATTCTGTTGGGTTAGTACGTTTCTTTACCGTTACTAATTAGCAATTATGGCTAACAAACTGTAGTTAAACCAGCGTTTAGATTTTATAGTTATGATTGAACAAGTATGTCCACCAGAGAGTGGACAATAGAGTCCCAACCGACCCTTCTCCCAAACTTACCACAACAGCGGTAACCGGTTGACCAGGGACAAAGGACATCGTTTAGCCACAATATCAAAGCTAAAAAGCGGAGAAACTTGCAACTTAGGCTGTGTAAGGCGTAAGAAAACCTTCCAAATATTCTCTGTTGGTACACAACTTCCCAGACAGCTCTACGATTTATCGGCAGGATGATCCCGAGCTGGAAATCAACGACTTCCCAAATTACGTCACCAGTCTCCTAGTAAAGTAGGTGCGCGTGTTTCACTTAAACGTGGCACTCAGAGAGGGCGGTGTTATACGACTAAAAGTCGCCCCTTTCGTTCTGAACCCTGAACGCATTCCTCACTGCGTCACCGAGCGGATGAGGATTCTACCTTAAACGGAGTACACATGTGGTAATCACATGGAAGCTCAACTACGGTCATAGATATATGGACCACGGTAGAGAGACATTCATATGAAGTGGTCAATCTAATTATGATGGGAGATCAAACAACTAACAGACCACGGAATATTAGTTTGTTTGTTTGTTTGTTTGTTTGTTTGTTAGTTAGTTAGTTAGTTAGTTAGTTTACACTTCACATCTAGAAAGTTAAAAACAACTCTGCCAGTCTGCAAATCTATTTCTTATTAGCATTTAAAGAATGAGCATGAAACAGGAAAACACTATTACATTGAGCCATTTAGAAAAAAAAAACAACTAAGTCCTTTGCAGTAGTTTACAAGGTCAAACGGTACCTGGTTAAATTATTGGCAAGAGCTTAAAATAAATAATTCATAGTTGCAACACAATCCACACACATTTTTCCAATAACAGAGTATGAAATCAACCAAACCAGTTTGGATCCTTGAGGCAGCAAAGCTTTGGAATATGATTTGAAAGGTTATAAAATTATTTTTAATGGGAATCACCAAAACAGGACTAATGCAATGTTCTTATGTTTTATCCTGATGTGTTTAATTTCACATAAAGTTAAGTTCAAGGATGGGCATGCAGTTAAACAGCACGGAATATGAACTGGTTATGTAACCAGTGAAGCAATTAGTTCTTTTGTAGCCTCTTTATTTTGTAACCTTTGTAACCTCTTTTGGACTCCCAGGAGATAATAACCTCGTATGTTTCCTATCAGTTTGATGTGGAGGGTTCTGAACTGAATAAAAAATCGGTGTGATCTGAGACTCGGAAACTGATTACATCACACATTAAAAGCTGCTTTAGTGATAAATCACGATGTGGAGAAACTAAATAACATTGTGTCAGTTTTACACTAAAGTATTTGAACAAAATAAAACACAGCAGACTTAAGGTGCTTTATTAGCTCTTATTTAACATTGATGCATGCTGCAGTCCAAAGCATACATGTAAGATAATGTTGCAGTTAAATGCCACAGTCCTTAAAAAATCTGTACTAAAAGCACAAATTATTCCCTTAAAAAATGAAAAAAACACAATTAAAAAAATAAGCTACATTAATTGACCTGCATGGTTCTATCAATTAGACCAGTTTGACCAGTACATCTACATTTCCCTTGTTCCATTCTAACAGCCTGATGTCTTTGTTAATATAAATGATTTACCATGCTGAACAACACTTTCTCATCCTGGCTTTTGTAACTTCACTTAAACACAAAACCATTTACTTCTGGTTGAACGGGTAAACATGGATCAAATTTGGCTTCAGCTACAGATGTTGTTTTTATTTTATTATTGGTGACAATTCATCTCAGCTTAGCAAATGTTTGTAGGAAACAATAAACCAGCTGCTCTGGCTCAGCAACACATCTTTGCCCTCAACTTTTTTATTTATTCGTGCACAAACAAAAATATAAAGGTAATTATTGGTGGGCAGAGGGGGCATGTTATTTATCCTTGTTTTTGCTTCAGGAACCCATCAGAATGAATCAAATCTTGTTTATGAGTTGAGAGACACATTATAAAATAAATAACTTGTTGCCACAAAAAAGTCTGGATGAGATAATAAAATTAGGGTCAAAATGTTGATTTTGTACCCAAATTTGATTTAAAGTGTAACAATAAGTGAAATGGTTAGTTTGTAGATTTAATGAAGGTAATTATTAACACTCAGGGTAGTATTTCACATCCTGAGCAGGAACATCAATGCACTCATCCCACTCTGTTGCATAAAACAGATCAAAACCACAAAGTCTGAAATGGGATTTGAATTATTTTTACGCCATCTTAAGCAGAATTTTTAGCTTGTTTAAAACAAGCAAAAAATCATGTAGTGTTAAAATGTGTGTACATATGACAAAATGCCCTTAGTTCTAATTCTAGAAGCCGGCCAATCTACTCCCACCTCCAAATTTCACACCATTCAAAATCCTCTCCCCCCACCACCCACCCTCTTCAGCACCACTTGCACTCCCCCCCCACCCCCCCCCCCCCCCCCCCAGTACAACGAACCAGGTGAGGAGAGAACTAAGGCGACTTAGGAGCAGGAAAGCTGCAGGTCCTGATGGGATCAGCCCCAGACTGCTTAAAGACTGTGCTCACCAGCTTTGTGAAGTGGACATGCACATGTTCAACCTGAACCATCAGTTGGAGCAGTAACCACTTTATCTTGAACACCAGTAAGACAAAGAAAATGGTGACTGACTTCCAGAGAACCACTCCTCCTCACTCACCAGTAAACATCCAGGGAGCAGAGTCATGAGGTGGTGGCTACTTTTAAGTACCTGGGTGTTCACCTCAACAATAAACTGAACTGGTCCCACAACACAGATGCTTTGGATAAGAAGGGCCAAAGCCGCCTTTACATCTTCAGGAGGCTGAGGCCCTTCGGAGTTAATTCCCAGTGGCTAAAATCCTTTTGTCACTCTGTTGTTGGCTCTGTTATCCACTCTGCTGTGGTCTATTGGGGTGCAGGCAGCTTTGACCGAGACAGGAGGAGACTGAACAAGCTAGCTACCAAAGCTAGCTCAGTTCTGGGCTGCCCACTGGATTCAGTTGAGGAGACGTGGAAAAGGAGGATACTGGGGAAGATGCTGGCGAAACCATGGACAGCTCCTTAAGAGGCAGACTGAGACATCCCAGATGTAAAACAGAACACTACTGTAGGTAATTCATCCCCTCTGCAGTAAGAGTGTATAACTCCTCAGTTTAACTGTACTGGCATTATCCTGTTACACAATAACACAAATGCAATACTCATTATGTGTTGAATACTTGTGCAATACCAGATTTACATAGAATGTCTGTGTCCCTTACAGTATGTTGCATAGTTCTGGAATCCATGTTTTTCATTTTTTATTTTTGGTTTTTAGTGGTCAAAGATTACAATGCTATGTGTACGGTATGTGCATGCACCTCTGTTATTATTTTTCTTCAAATTATTCCCTTCAGTGTTCTGCTGCTGAAACAAGTGAAATTTCCAACTGTGGGATCAATAAAGTCCTTTCTAATTCTATATGAAATGTAGTGGTCATTCTAGAACTTACTCCACTCCTCCTGGAGCCCCCTGTTCATCAGTAGCCAGGGGCAAAACGTGGAGGTGGGTGGTACTCTATAGGTAACACCTGATCAGTCTGTTTCACACCTGTGTGAAGAGGTGACCCAGCAAAGGTCGGTGGCCCTGTGATTTCTTGGTATTCATTCTCAGTGTTTGCTCTCCGGTTATCTGGGGTCACGTCGCTGATCTCTGAGTACACGTTTTCCTGTGGGTTGTTGGTCTTCTTTTGAAATTTCAATTTGAGGGTCTTCAAGTTGGTGATGACTGAAGGTCTGCTTTCCTGGCTCTTTGGAGGCTGGATATTGGGGCAGATTCTTCGCCCGGGGGCTGGGGGAAGAGAGGGACTCCCAGGTACAGAGACTGTTCTGGTGCAGAGCTGGTTCTGCCTCTGGAGCATCCTGCTCCGGGATGGGACTTCAGGAGGCTGGTTTGCTGGAAGCTGGGTGACTGCATATATTGTCTGGATTTCTGGCACATGCTGGAGACCATGAACAGAAAGTAGAACAGTTGGTAAAAGGAAATGAAACAAAATTTAAAATGTCAAGTTTTATGCCCTTGTCCACTCCTCACAGACCCTTTGAGCAGTGACGGCTCATCTATAGGGGCGCCAGTGTACCACCCTCGCTGATGTGAAGGGAGAAGAAAAATTAAACAAAAAATCTTTACAATATATTATTATTTACTATAAATTCGCCAGTTTTGCTTAATGGTGTGCGTCTACATGTATTCTGAATTATTTACACATCATTTGACTAGATATTGTAGCACCTGTGCAGGCTAAGAAACATAAATGTAAAAAGGAGCCATGGCTAAATATGACAACACAGGACTTAAAAAGGAAATGTAGGAAGGCAGAGCGTAGGTGGAAGCGGGATGGGCTTCAGATCTCCCTGGACCTACTGAGAGATAGCTGGGTAGCCTACCAGAAAGCTGTGAAAGAGGCGAGAATTAAGTTCTTTGCTGACATTATTTCCTCCAACTCACAGAATCCTCGGATTCTTTTTAGCACTGTGAATTCAATTTTAAATGCAAATGAACCGCTGGCTATTGAGTACACTACAGAATCCTGCAATAATGTCCTTAACTTCTTTGTTGACAAAGTGGGGAGTACGAAGGCTTCAATCACACCCTCCAATTACCACCCTCCTCTTCGCGGTCCTGCCCCAGGGCTCCTGGAGAGCTTTTATCCAACATCTCTCATAGAGCTGGAGAATGTGGTCAATAGTCAGAAACCATCTGGTTCTGGATTGGACGCAATCCCTGCTAAACTTCTAAAAGAAGTTTTCCAGTTGCGTCTCTTTATGTTCTAGATGTTCTAGAAATTATAAATAGCAGTCTACTATCAGGTGAAGTTCCCAGCTCTTTTAAACATGCAGTAGTGTGCCCTCTGCTGAAGAAAGCTGGCCTAGTTTCGTCGAATGTGTCAAACTATGGGCCTGTTTCCACACTGCCTTTCTTAGCTAAGGTCTTAGAAAAACTTGTGTATGACCAAATGGCATCCTTTCTAAATGAAAAGGAGATACTATTGAATTTTTCAGTCTGTGTTTAAGTCTCTCCATAGTACAGAATCAGCCCTGTTGATGGTTTTGAATGATATCCTGATGGTAACCAATTCTGGGGAGGCTGTGATTTTAGTACTCTTGGATTTGACTGCTGCATTTGAAACCGTAGACCACAATATCCTGATTGGTCGACTGGAGCACTGGGTGGGAATATCAGGCTTAGCACTCCAGTGGATAAAATCTTACCTGTCAGGGAGGAATTTTTGTGTAAGACTGGGGGACTGTTCGTCTGATACTGCTGATTTGCGATGTGGAGTGCCTCAGGGATCAGTCTTGGCACCTCTCCTCTTTTCCCTCTATCTGCTGCCACTGGGTGACTTGTTTCGTCGGCACAACGTCAAGTTTCACCTGTATGCGGATGACTGTCAAATCTATTTACCTGTAACATTCAATAACTCAAGTTCTTTTAAACCACTCTTGGACTGCTTGGAGGAGGTCAAGTTATGGATGGCTCAGAATTTTTTGTTCTTCAACCAGAGTAAAACTGAGACTATCCAGTTTGGCCCGAAAAACAAACATGGATGTGCCCAAGGGATTGACTCTCCTTTATTAGCACCTTTTGAGAAGGCTGTGGTCACCAACCTGGGGGTGAAGTTGGATGTAGAGCTCACACACTGGACAGCCAGGTCAATGGAACAATCAGATCCTGCTATTTCCATCTGAGGAGAATAGCTAGAATTAAGCCGTTTCTTTCACTAAACATCTGGAAACTGTCATCCACGCCTTCATTACCACCAAACTGGACTTCTGTAACTCCCTTTGTGCAGGCATCAAGTAGGCCTCCATAGCGAAACTGCAGAAGGTCCAAAATGCGGCAGCCAGGTTACTGACTGGTACCAGGAGATCTGAACACATCACGCCCATCTTGGCATCCCTACACTGGCTTCCAGTCTCTTTTAGAATTTCGTTTAAAGTTCTGGTGTTTGTTTTTAAATGTTTAAATGAGTTGGCTCCACGTTATCTATCGGATCTGATCCATCCTTATGTTCCCGCAAGGAAGCTTCGGTCAGCACAGCAAGGACTGTTGGTCGTTCCCAAACACAGACTGAAATCTCGAGGGGGTCGTGCTTTCTCGGTGCTGGGGCCGAGGCTCTGGAATGAGCAACCTACATGTGTTAAACAGGCCACCACGCTCGGCAAGTTTAAGAGCCAGCTGAAAGCACACTTTTATTCTTTAGCTTTTACTCAAGAAGAGCCTCGTTAACGGATGGTTTTGACTTTTTTGTTGCCCCATCTAGATTTTATCTACATGTTTTTGTTGGTTTTTAAATGGTTTTATATGTTTTTATTTTTTATGTTCATTTCTGCTGTGCAGCGCTTTGTTTGGTCCTTGGGCCATGTGAAGGTGCTATATAAATAAAGTTTAGTAGTAGTAGTAGTAGTAGCTATTTCTCATTAAACAGTGCATTTCCTTCAACAGACTCATTGAAATCCATCCTGGGGGCACTGGGAAAAGTGCACCCTGAGCTGCAGCTAAAAAGCCAATCACACTTGGTTGCTAGGGAGAGGTGGAGAAATTTTAGCCAATCAGCATCACTGAATTTATTACCTCTGGGGCTCTGTCATCAGTGCTCCTGCTACAAGAAACAGCTAGCTAGCATGCTGGAAGGTGGTGGATCCCCTTTCACTTCTCTCTCTCTTTCTCTCAGTCCCTCATTCACCCTCACTGTTTATTTCTATAGTTAGAGCTGTAATCATACCTGTAGCTGTTGCAGTGAACTGTGTTCATTAGCTCTCATTTTATGTGATTATGATGTTCAAAACACAATGTCTTCTACCATTTCTATGTTGTTTTACTGCCACCAACTGGTGGCACTGAGTATTACACTTTGTGGTGCATATTCTTTGAGCAGAAGATCAGTTGAGAGACACAGGATGTTGGAGACTGAAAACTAAAGCTGGGAAACAAACTACTATTAAAATTAAATGTCAATAAGAACAGTTTAAAGTATGGACCGCATTTGCTCTTGAATTATTGGTAAAGGCATATAAGGTAGGCTTGTGTATTTATTGTCTAGTTTATCTATAAATTTGATAATTGACTATCTGTAAAACAGCTTTTTTGGAAAAGAAAAATTATTGATTGTTTAGGAATTGTAGTCATTTTCCAAGTGTTGGTTACCTATAATAGACTTTAGGGAAATATTATCACACATAGCCCCACTAAGAATTTTTTTCTCCAGCTTTTGAGACTGCTCTAAAAACCACTTTGATCATCAGTAATTATTGAGGTGCATGTTATTTTTTAAAAACAAGTCTTTTAAGGTCATATTACCGAGTCTGGAGGTGGAGAGGTGATGTGGGAGAATTCATTGTCCAGGGAAGGGTACAGCCTGTTAGGGGGGTTGTTTGGAAGTGGGACAGCAGAATCTTTCAGTTTATCTGGACGATACGGGAGAGCAGGAGGGGTCTCTTCCTCTGGTCCTGGAGAACTGGGTTGTGGAGAGTTCATTGCAGGAGATCTGGTGTTAGAAGCTTGTTGTCTTTGGGGAAACAGCAGCTCTGCATAGTCTGCCCGAATATTTGAGGGCTTATATAGAAATCAAGAGGGACAAAAAGAAAATAATGTGTTTATTTTGTATACTGTGATGTTGGTGACAGTTTAACACACAAGTCTTACTGTTAGAAACTTTTTTATCAACTCTGAGGGATTACATTAAAGGAATAATGGTTTTATCATAAACGGTACAGTTAGAATAAGCTGTATATTTGTTATATGTAAATGGATGAATGTGCTGTTGCACAAATCTTTAATTCACCTTGTATCTCAATTCCTCACCTGTTCACAGGCAATAGTCAGCACCTGGTTGAAAGGCATGATGGGAGTTCTGCGGTGAAATTCCACCAGGTCCTGCAGACTGCGGTGACGTCTGTTCTCCCCCACTATCATGTAGTGGCTATCCACCAGCGCATCAACCATGAAATGTCTGCAGCGGTCATCTGCACTGAGGGGGCAATATGCAGGAGAGTGAGGCTTGTGGGGCTTTGACCTGCTGAACTGAGGGTGTGAACCTGAATAATGCACAAAGCTCCTTAAATCCTGCCAGGGCACTCACCGGTATGAGAGCGTGTAGCCGATTCTGCTCTCGCCGACTCTGATGAGGAAGTAGCCAGGCGGCTTTGGCATGAGCAGTTCCTCTGCTGTCCTACACAAATCACCACAGACAAAGGCCCCTTTTATGCACCCGCTTTAATCTGCTAACTTCATCTGAAACCGTAGCCTCATTATCGTTCCTGTGAGAAGCTGTGATCTTTACAGAGAAATTTTTTTTGACCTTTGCACGATCACATGCTAGTGTTCTCAGACAAAACCGTCCAGAACAAAAACAATCAACCAGAAAGTAGCTTGACATCTTGTTTAGTTCAGAAACAAACAAAAAAAGACATTCAAGTGTTTTTTCCCTCCTTTGAAGTATTCGAAATGATCACAATCAGAGTTTTGTGATGTTTATGTTTATGTATTTAGCAGACGCTCTTGTCCAAAGCGACTTACAAGTGATTATCGGCATGTTGCTCTTGAGGCTAACAACAACAACAATAACAACAACAACTTGACTTCAATCATGGAGAGGAGGGAACAAGGAGTGGACAGTAGAGAGGGAGGACGGGTGCTAGTTTAGAAGATGCTCTCTGAAGAGCAGTGGTCAGAGAGGAGTTTCTTGAAAATTGAAACACATTTGTAATATTCCTGCTGTCAGGAGTTTTTACACTGGAGAAGAATAAACCAGGTTTATGATGTGCTTTGTAACACAGAAAATGCTCAAAGTAAATATCTAAACAAACCAGTTAGTGTAATTGTTTAATTTAACTTGTTGCTTTTCATTATTGCCCAGTAACTCAATTCAAGATGGCTGCCACAGCTGACTAAATGTGAAATGACACTGAGCTGGGTTATAACAGGGTGAGAGACAAGTCCAACACACTGATTGTGCAAAATTTAGAAAATAATGCCCACGATCGAGTACTGATGAACTTTCAAAACTTGATCAAATCTCAATAATTTCTCATTTAAGACAAAATGCGTTTAAATCTCTGTTATGAAAGTGACCTGCACCCGTTTAGGAAATGTCAGGCCTTTACATAGTCAGATGTTTTAAAAGAAGCAATGATTAAAAATAAAGCTTGTATGTAAATCATACAACACCTAGAGACCAGTGAATCAAACTACTGGCCTTTTTGTAAAGAGGTCAGGCCATAACTACCTTTTAATCCTGTTTGTGAGTAACCCTGTGCACACTATGAGTGCATTGTGAAAGGAACTGATTACTTCATGAAACAACCTGGAGGTGTAGAGGTTACAGCTCTTGATCTTACTGTACTTCTGCACAAATTAAAAATAATCAAATATTGACCAAAACTGTCTTGTTTTACAGCTGCAGTATGCTGTAACTGGCATGATGCATACTGGGCTAAAAAGGCTGCATCAGTCATAAATGGTGACCTTCTCAGTGGCCTTTTGGTATGAGTGTCTTCTCTGGGACTGGGAGATCGGGGCTCAAGTCCCAGTTGGGTCATACAAAAGACTTGAAAAATGGGACCCAAAGCTTCCACTTAAGGGGTTGGATTGTGGGGGTTAAACCACCAAACAGTTCCCCAGGGGGATGGGTCAGATGCAAAGATGTAGTTTCATCGGCTTAATGGGACTTTCCTTCAACCACAACATCACATTACAATCTCTTACCTGGACAAAAATGTCTAAAATTTCCACATTTACCAAAGCGTTTCCTCATTTTAGAATTTAAACAAAAACATGGATAAAACGCACCTTTACAACACTTGGAATCCTTTTAACCAGCTAAAAGTCCCAGACACACACAAAAAAACCAAGAACACGTTTTAGATTTGTGGCAGCAACTTCAACACATTTCTCATTTAGAAGTTTTTGAAAACTGTTTTCAATTTTCAGCTGCCAGCTTCTGTAGATTACAGTGGGTGATAAACTCAGACTTACTTCCTGGAAATGATCCCGTGAAACCAATCTGGGACCGATCCGTTCCTGAACACCAACTGGAGCTGTGACTCCTTGAACCAGGTGAAAGGATCATGTTGTCCTTGTGACGGCTGACTCCACTCCATCATCCTGGGAGAATAGGTGATCAAATGTAAACCTGCAGGAAAACATCTGAAAATGCCCCCCAGACAGCTCGCAGCCTCCGTTTAGTAGAAACACGCTCTGTTCCCACAGTAAAAACCTCCAGCTGATTGAATATGCTATTTTGATAATCACTCTTTCTCCTGCAGGTGAGATGTTTTATCCAGTGCACTGTGACCATTGTTTATCCACTCATCTTATCATAGAGGCAAATTTCACAGTTAAGCATTTGCATTTAAAATGCAAACATAAAGCAGTCATTTTTAAAATAGCACCTCTCTGTTCCAGAGAAAGGATCCAGAACAACTACATCATAGCTAATTTCAGCTGAATTTAGTTTTTAATGTCATGAATGCTCATATTTGGTTTTTAATTCATCTATGTGGGTTAATAATAAATGAAAGAATATTTAACAAATAAAATTTAATAAATCAGCATCTACAACTCACGGATCACAGAAACAGAGACTCACCTGCTCCGGAGCTTCCTGTGAAATAACACAGCGGCGACCAGACGCCTGGCAACACCTATTAAAGGGGCGGAGACAAACCCCACCTGTGTCAGCAGCCACCCATGGGTGCAAATTTCTCTCAAACGATGCTGTGTGCTTAAATTTTATACAAAGAGACTGTTTATTTAAATGGTTTCTTTTAAAACGTGGATCCAGATAGGGATGTTAAAGATGAAAATAAAAATAGATGAAATGAGAAGATTCAAACATGCCTTGAACAAACATTCTATAACTTAAGTCTGAAAAAGGAAGGAAGGTAAATGTGTGTTTTATTTCTGATCCAGAGAATGGGACCTGGACATGCATGTGGGGAACTTCCGGCAATAAAATGATCCTTCACAGGATTCTGGAGGTTGTTTGAAGGTCAAAGTCTCTCCTCTGACTGTCCAGACATCCTGATAATGAGTTCAACCTAATTCAACATTATGCTCTCAGTTATCAGAGAGGATTTTCAAATAAATGACTATGAATGCCGTTTTGGGGACTGTGGTGACACACCCACGTAGTTTTGTGACTCAACAAAAATTTCCACAAAGAAACTTCCGTCCCGCATGTCGTCTGACTAAAAGAATAACTAAAACAAAAAGGTCAAAGTCGTCTGAGCATGATTTCCCACTAAAGCTGTTGGTGAAACAGAAGTCCAGGGAAGTGCCTTTGTGGGGCTCTTCTGCATTTACTCACACTTTTATGTTTCACACCTACGTCTCCATTTATTTTTAACTAAATGTCATGAATACATTAAAACGAAACAATCTTAGAAGCAAACTTGATTCTATTTCTCTGCATCAAGGTCTCTGAGGTGTTAAAGCTGAAGAGCAGCTACAGAGCTGAAATGGTCACGCTGGTGTTAAACAGTGATATCAGGCAAATGAACCAAGAGCTGCACAGAAGAGTGTGCACCTATATTTAACTTTGCACTTTTCAGAAGGAAGTGCAAGCGTGTTTGCTTGTTTGTTGGAGGGGTGAATGAAAATGAATGCTGTTAGCCTCAAGGGCAACATGCCGATTATCACTTGTAAGTCGCTTTGGACAAAAGCATCTGCTAAATACATAAACATAAACATAAAATGCACCTTTCTGTTGAAATATTAGTGTCTGTGTCTGAAAATCCCCTGCAGACAGCGTGTGTCCATTCAGAGAAGCACAGGATCAGATGCAGAACATTTGCATGCTGTGGAGCAGAAATGAAAGTGAGACTCTGCAGAGTGCAGAATCATTTGCAACACAAAACTGCAACCCCATGTTAGAAACATGACAACTAAATTATTAAATATGCATACTTAAAAATATATATTGCATGAAAGAATAGTTTCAACACAAAACAGAGAGCTGAAAAATCTATGGACCATAAAAGTGCAAGTTTTTTTTTGTTATGATAGCTTTATACCCTTAGGGGCCATGTGGGGGTGGGGGGGTGGGGGCTACCAGCTAGGCTGTTAGGTTCCAATATGACCAGTTTCTCACTGTGGAATCAATAAAGTCTATTCTATTCTAAGTGTTATAAAATGTGGAGAATCGAAAAACATAATTGGAATAAAGCATAATTAAACAGAGCTTTGAATTTTATTTTGAAAAAGATCAGGTATTTGATTCAATTCTGTAAACTGGTTTTAGTCCAGAATTTGAGAGACAGCAGAAAGTGAAAGATCAATAGAAAACACTGATTATCCATCCATCCACCCATCCATCCATCCATACATCCATCCATCCATTCTCTTCCACTTCTCCGGAGTTGGGTCGTGGGGGCAGCTGCCTAAGCATAAAGGCCCAGACCTCCCTCTTCCCAGTCACTTGGGGGAGCCAAGAGACACACTCACTCAAGCAGTGTGTCCTGGGTCATCTCAGTAGCTTCACCCACGGGTGTGAACCACTCCAGCGAAAGCTGGAGATCACATTCTGATATAGCCAACAGGACCACATCATCTGCAAACAGCAGAAACCTAATCCTTAGTCCACCAAAGAGATACCCACAACACCTTGTCCATAAAAGTTATGAACAGAATCAGTGACAAAGGGCAATCTAAGTGGAGTCCAACTCTCACTGGAAACAAGCCCAAATACTGTCAGCACTGTGGACCAAGCTCTGACACCAGTCATATAACAGCCCATATCAGTACCCCCCACAGGGCCCCCGATGGATGCGGTCGAAGGGGTTAAACTGAGGAGTTATACAGAGGGGATGAATGACCTACAGTAGTGTTCTGTTTTACATCTGGAATGTCTCAGTCTGCCTCTGAAGGAGCTGTACATTGTCTCCACAGTGGAATGCAGTGGGTGGGAGTTTTTTTAAGATGGTGGTCATCTTCCCCAGCATCCCCCTATCACATGTCTCATCAACTGTATCCAGTGGGCAGCTCAGAACCAAGCTAGCTTTGTGAACTAGTTTGGTCAGTCTTTTCCTGTCTCGGTCAGAGCTGCCTACACCCCAACAGACCACAGCAGAGTGGATAACAGAGCCAACAACAGAAAGATAAAAGAATTTTAGCCACTTGGAATTAACTCCAAAGGACCTCAGCCTCCTCAGAAGGTGGAGGCAGATTTGGCCCTTCTTAAACAGAGCATCTGTGTTGTGGGACCAGTTCAGTTTGCTGTTGAGGTGAACACCCAGGTACTTAAAATTATCCACCACCTTAATATCTGCTTCCTGGTGAGTGAGGAAGAGTGTTTCTCTGGAAGTCAATCACCATTTTCTTTGTCTTACTGGTGTTTAAGCGAAGGTGGTTACGCTCACACCAGTCAACAAAGTCCATGATGACTGACCTGTATGCCTGGTCATTCCCCTCAGACACAATGGCTGAGTCATCAGAGAACCTCTGGAGGTGACAGCTGCTGGTGGTGTAGAAAGTGAAGAGAAAGGGTGAGAGCACTGTACCCTGTGGAGCTCCAATACTGCACACAACCACCACAGATGTACAGTTGTACAGTCACACAAGCTGTGGCCTGTTGGTGAGGTAGTTGATAGTCCATGCAGTCAGTTTCCACAACAGAATGATAATAAAGGTACCAGCAATATTTGTATATCCATTTTTGATCATTTTTTAATTACTTTTCCCACTAATATCTACATCCCATTGAAAAAATACACTGTTGCAAAACTTCTTCTTATTTAGAAATAAAATATTAGAAATAAATTACATTTATTCTAAAATGACAACAAATCTCTAAATGTTTAATAGAAACAAGCATTGCTGCCTTTGAAAAACCACAAACATCATAAGAACCCATCCTGCTAACCATCTCTTCAACAGCTTTTATGAAAGAGACATCACTGAACTGAATGTTGCTGCTAGGAGGTCACAGTGATTCTGCAGGACAATTAGTGCACTACAGCACCCTTACATTAAGCTAGTCAATGCTGATACCTCAACAGGCTTAACCATTGCAATGGTCTCCTAACTGGTCTTCTCAAAAAAGCTGTGAAACAACAGCAGCTTATTCAGAATGCTGCTGCTAGTGTTTTAAGGAGAACCAAGAGAATCGAGCCCATTACTCCTGTTCTTAAATCTCTACACTGGTTACCAGTACACTATAGATTTCATTTCAAAGTGCTTCTACTAGTTTATAAATCACTCAATGGCATGGGGCCAGAGTACATGTTATATCTCCTTGCAGTGTATACACTCAGCAGGGCTGACATCCTTAGGAAGCCAGGGTGAAGCTGCTTTTAGCTACTATGCTGCTCACATATGAAATCAGCTTCTTCATGACCTCAAATGTGCCCCAACTCTAGAAACTTTTGAATCAAAATAGAAAATGTTCACGTATTCATCAGCATAAGAATAAATGTTTCTTATGTTTGTTTTAGAATCCAGTACAAGGTGCTTTATGGGCTTTTAAATCTCTGCATGGCCTTGCTCCAGATGACCTCTCTGAGCTACTGTTTTTTTACTCCCCTGCACGGTCTCTGAGGTCGGCTGATAGGGTGCTCTTGGAAGTCCCAAAAACAAGCTCAGAGGTGATGGGACTTTCTCTGTAGCAGCCCCTAGGCTCTGGAATGCGCTGTTGTTGAGCATTAGGTCGACCTCTTCACTGTCTGGTTTTAAATCTCTTTTGAAAACCCATTTTTATGGTTTGGCTTTCAACTCAGCATGAGTCTTTTTTTAGTCGTTTTAGTGTTAGTCCTTAAGCTTTAGTGTTTGTGCTTTTTTATGTTGCGTATTTTAATTTCTGTGAAGCACTTTGGTCGGTGTTATGCTGTTGTAAGGTGCTATAAAAATAACGCTGCCTTGCCTTGCCTGCACCTTCTACACTGCTGCTGCTCACCCTTTGTTTATTTTATGTCTTACATGTGATTTACTTTTTTGTGTTTTGTTAAACTTAGCTTTTACAATCTGCTGTTTAATGTCATCACGTTGATTTGAATGTTTTGTGTTCTTGCACCTGGAAAGCCCATTGGACAATAAAGCTGCCTTGGCTTATTTGGAAAAAATCACAGAAGTTTTAACTGAAGACAAAGAGCTTAATTGAACAATTCAGACAGGATACTGCAGATTAAATAAAAATATTCAGATCTGATCCTGTAGTTTGATCTGCTATTCCCTTATTCTAATAAAAACATTGCCTTTTATAGAAACTGTGACATTTAATAGTAAATTTGACACAACTACCAGTAAAAATCATCATATATGACCACCATTAAAACTGTAACCTAAAGAACAAGACTGGTGACTGAAACCAGTGACATCGTCGATGTAATGAAGGAAATTTAAACAATTTTTAAAATCTTTTTAATAAACCAGAAGTACACATCTACAAAAGTGTAGATCAATAGGATTTATGAAACTACAGTACAATCATTGTAGATCTTATTTACAATTGCTGACATAATTTATTTGTTCCATGGAATCTGATCATTTTTTAAGATAAATGAGCATCAAGGTGCTGGACTTACTAGGGAAGATAAAGATCGTGATACAAACAATGCCCAAGTTTAATCATGAGTATTCAATGAATTGATCGGAAGACAAAAAGCAGAGTATTTTCCTTTTTTTGGGCTGAAGACATTTTTAACACGTTTCCTATTATTAACTTCTGGTCAGCTCTCTTTGCAAGAGTTCAAAATAACAATATGCAGGTTTATAATCTCAAATAAAGCATGTTAAATCACGTGTGCAAAGCTTTTAAGGTGTTTTTTTATGCACCCAGAAGGCAGGTCAGACAGCTGTGATACAGCGCCTAAAAACAAAAAGCATCTGGAAGCTTCTCTGGCAGAGCAAATGCAAATGAAGGATTGTAATAACCAAGTCAGTGGGAACAGTTTAAGAAGACTGCAGTGGTAAAAAGGTGTGTATTTTTAATATGTAAAGCAAAATCTCAACTATGGGAAATGTTTCTGCACCAATTTTCTGTTGAGACAAAAAGAACTGATATATGTTAAGGACTTCTGTTTTTTATAAATTGGAAGAACACAAAAGAAAAAAGTGCATAATCAATTAGAACATAAAAGGGCACTTTGTCATTTTGGTGCTATGTCTTGTTTCACTCTATAAATACTGATACAGCACAGCACCAATCCAAGGCCCAGAAGACAGTTGTGTATAAATGTTCCCCCATTGGAACCAGATCAAATACAAACACATAAAATAATCATGTCACCACTGAGATTCCTTCTGTCAAACTGAATCTTCCTCCCAGGAACGGGGTTTTCTCTTCTACAAACCACTTCTTGATTTCTGGACTGTGCACATAAAACGGTGAGGAAAGTGACAGCAAAAGGACACCGTCTGGCTTGAAATCACAGCCTTACTGCAACCTGAACACCTAAAGACCAACCAGAGACATTACATTGCACATCAAGAGGTTTACAAGCAAAATGGAATGGCTCCACCCACAAAATCAGTAGAAAAAAACGTGAAACGGAGATGTAAAATTGCTGCGAGGATGAGGAATAAAATGTACTGGCATTAAGGTTTCAGATGGTACAACATAATCTGTAACATATTTACATATCGTGGGTGCAGATCAAAGGTCAGTGCAAACATGTAGCAGAATTTAGGCTTCTGATGGCTTTGTGGAGGAAATAAATAGAACTTCATCAGCAAATGTGTTAGAGATGGTGACACAAGAATCGGGTTATAGACAGAAAAGCTTTGTTGTCTTCAGCGTCTCACCAGGAGACGGCCTTCAAAAGTTAACACAATTTTACGAAGTCGAAACTGTCAACAGCAGTTAGATCCACAGGTGCTGAAGGAAGACTCATCTACTCAGGGGCAAATACCTTTTTTAGTTTTCTAATTGATGACAGGGCAAATATGAGGAGGAGGAGGAAGACAATGGAGGAAGAATAAAATAGATATAATCAGAGTGTGCTCTGTCCAGTTCTGTCCAGCGGGGGACATCAGAGTGTGCTCTGTCCAGTTCGGTCCAGTGGAGGACACGGTTAAGGCGATGGTGGATGCCGACGCTCTGGTCTGATCACAGAAGAGAGCAGCGGAAGAAGCTGCTCTTCTTGGGCTGTTCTGAGATCTTAACTCCCTGATTGCTGCTCTGTGGGTTGTTACCCTCCTAAAACACACATACATTCATATTCATTCACATGAGAACAAGAAGCAATGAGACGCTGTTTTAATGTTCCCACTAAGCCACTGGTGTAGCTTTCATATCCATGGGTGCTAAAGGAAGACTCATCTACTCACCAGTTTCTTGTCCATCTTTGCTTTAATGTCCCTGGCGAGGGTCAAGAAGGCCTGCAGACAGAAACAGGCGAGTGTGTTACTAATCACAAAAAACACCCTGAATACAAACATGCCTTATTTTGCTTAAACACCAACTATACTCTACCAAAGTATAGGTTTATCCTACAACACTGACATTAGATTTCAATTCAATTTTATTTATATAGCGCCAAATCACAACACGTCGTCTCAAGGCACTTCACATAATAAACATTCCAATCCAGGTCAGTTCATTAAGCCAATCAGAAATAATGTTTCCTATATAAGGAACCCAGCAAATTGCATTAAGTCACTGACTAGTGTCAGTGACTCTAATCTCTTGGGGTCAATGTTCTTCTGCTAGAGATGTAGCCACCAGATAGGACAGAATGTCACATTAACATTTCCTCCTTTGTCTGCTGCTTTCATAAATGCAACAGTAGACTAAAGAGAGAAGACCGGATCTCAACAGATGAGTTGGCTCTTAATCAGAAGCACCAGATTGTTTTAAATTACCAACAGCACACAATAACTGGACAGCATATTATGGGATGTCTGATTTACAATGTCAGGAGTTTTCCTTCAACTTAGCAACAGAAGTTCTAGTTGTTTGACTTTCATTAAATGTTACGGTGTTGGCTGTATTTCACAGAAATACAATTTCCTCAGTAATTCGTGTTTTTATGACCATTAACAAGCCGTAACTGTCATCACTGCTTTTGTTGCACAAAATCAACTAAACACTTCTTAATAGGGACGTTCCGACTGATCAAAATCAGTTGATCTGTTAAAGAAAAATGTGTTCGGCAAATTCTGATCAACACATTTCAGAGCCGATCCTATCAGCTGATAACCTGTAGCTCACACCTTGTAGCCGGCAGGGACCCTGTGTGCAGCACTGTGGCCCCCCCAACCCCTTTCATTCACACTACACACGCGCGCAGAGGCAAAAGTATAAACGTACACGTCTGCTGAACGTTTGCTCCGTCTGTGAGAGTGATGTAAACCCTCAGCGGAAGCTCGTTAAAATGTGTCAACACAGCAGATTTAATAAGACTTTGAAAGAACAAACTCTGGGCAGAGTGGGGTGAGTTTTACTCCTGCAGAAAAAAAAATCCAGAGCAGCTAACCGAGTCAGACACAGCTAACACAGCTACACTAACAAACACTTGTCTGTATGAGCGTGACGGTCAGAAGGCTGAGCAACTAAACTGAAAAAATAATTAAAGTCATCACTCTGGTTGTGGACGACACTGGGTCCCACACACTAGGAGCCACTACTACGAGTAATAAATGAATGAATGAATAAATAAATCTAATAATAAATAAATTAAATCTAACAACACAACAACTTGAGACTTTTTTGGGGTCTTTCTGCACAATTTAGACTTTTGAGAGGTTTTAACGTTTTTGATTGGATCGTTACTGACGGCAGCTACATTCAAGTTTTTCAGTTTTCCATCCAAATCGTTGCTGCTTTGTGCAGCACGTTGGTGTAGATTCTCGGTCATCCTGGACATGTTCATCTTGAGATTTTAAATGAAAAAAGCTGGACTTTTATAGTCATCTTGAAAAGGTTTTGGCTCTCATCCAAGAGGCTCCTTCATTTCTAAAAGCTGGGCTGTGAGTAGGAAGCTTAGAAGTTTTGGTTAGAGACACTGATTGTGGTTTTTTTTTTTTTTTTTCGTTTTTCTTTCTTGAAAAAGTAAAAACATGTTTGCCTAAATTAAGGTGAGGTTAATGTTCCCCTTTTCCCCATGATCATATAGTCAGTAGAACTCATAACTACATAGAAATGTTATGGGTAACAGGGGTTGGCAGCAAAAACCCTGACTGGAGCATCCCTACCTCTAACAACAAATTAATTAAGAATTTGCAGAAAAGGTGTAAACTCACATTCTCCACATTGATGTTTGCTTTTGCACTCGTCTCCATAAACTTGATGCCATACTCCAGAGCCAACTGACAGCAGGATGAAAGAAAATGTCAGAATCAGGCAAAGATTTAATAAGACAAAAGGTAACCACAAGACCATGATTCCTACATTTTCACCCCTTTCTTTGGACACCTGTCGCTTGTCATTGACGTCACATTTGTTCCCAAGGACCATCCTCTCTACATCCGCTGAGGCATGCTGAAGAGAAAATTCATGCACGGTGAACAAATATTTAGTTATTAATACTCCTAAATCCGAGCTTTGTAGAAAACCAGGCCAAATAAAAATGTTTTACCTCTTCTATATTTCTTATCCAGTTTTTGATGTTGTCAAAGGACTTCTCGTTGGTAATGTCATACACTAACATGATGCCCTGGAAAGTTCAACAACAAATGAAAATAGTCATTTTCTTAACATCAATTTATTGATAAACTTCCAAGTTAAACATCTTTCTTTTTGTAATTATCTAATAAAATAAATATATTTCTGGAATAAAACAAAAATAGGTATGCAGGTAAACCTGAACTAAAGGAGAGGCTAACAACAACATAATGGCTGGGATTTTAGAGGCGTGTAAAGTATAACATTAAGGGGTGTGGTTCTGGTAAAGATTTAAAATATGGTGCTGTCAGATGAGATGACAGACATGATCCATGTCACTGTATTATTTGTAAAGCCGACAGTGCAGATTACCATGGCTCCTCTGTAGTAGGCCGTTGTGATGGTCCTGAACCTCTCCTGTCCAGCTGTATCCCTACGCACAAACATTTAAGGTTACTCTGGTAAATTAGAGATTTCTCATATTTTAATTACCATAACATTATGGCTCAAAGAAGGATTACTTATTAAATTGATGTCATAAAACCACTTCAGGATTAAGCCAGCTTACCATATCTGAAGTTTGATCTTTTTGCCATCTAATTCTATTGTTCGGATTTTGAAGTCTATACCTAAAGAAAAAAAGTTACACCATTCATTATTTTGTTTTAAATTAAACAAAACAAAGAGTAGACCAACTGAATCTCCGATTCAGTGAATTAAACATTGATTGTTGATTTTTCTTAGAAGAGTGCGGATCATTTGGGAGTAACTTAGATGTTCTAGAAGTAGGTTGATCATTAAGGAAATGACACAGAACCAACTTAACCTAGCTTTGTTCCACCGCAAAGTACCCACGTTTCTGTAGTTTACACGGATACATTCGCAGCCAATTGATTAAAATGACATTCACCTAATCTTTATGAGGATTTAAGTCACGTAGAATACGAGTAAATGTCTTCTAAAGACATTTTAAGAAGCCGGTTGAGCATTTCCTGACTCGCCATTTAAGACAGGATGGATGTTAGCATGACGGGCTGGGCTGCTCCTGTACCACTTTTCAGCCAGCGGAACAGTGGTAATGCGACTTTTACTCACCTATAGTGGAGATAAACGTAGAGTTGAAGGCATCTTCTGAAAATCTGAAAAGCACACAGGTCTTTCCGACGCCAGAATCACCAATTAAAAGAAGTTTAAACAAGTAATCGTAAGTCTTCGCCATATTATTAGAGGTTAGCTCACTACTGCGGATATCCCGCCCGTTCCGGAGATGGACACGTGATCAACCACGAGGTGCTGATTGGTCGAATCAGCTGTCACTCTTCACTGTCGTCGTGGCTTCGAAGTGATGCGCTCCGGTCTGGGTGTGCCCGTTTTTATTCCTGAAACCAACCGGAAAATTCAGACGTTCTGAAATTTGACTGTTCAGCTGAAAACTGTATGAAGTAGTTCTTCTTCAAACAACAAACCTCATATATGAAGTGAAGCGTTGAGACGGAAATGTAGTCATAAAACCAAAATTAGACGTGAGCAGGATAAATTTGTTTTTTTTTTCGTTTTGTAGCACCATCTTGTAATAAAACAAACATTCGTATTTGTTTCGCGGTTTTATCGCTAGATGTCTTCTTAAAAGTTTCAAAATTATGTATTTAAAATGTAAAGAGCAGTAAATCAGGAACCTTTTGTAAATAAAGTTTTATAGATTGTATTATAAAACGTAATCACAGTTAGTATAACATAAAATGTAACAAAATATAACCACTGTCTGATGTATGTATGGCTAAAATAAAATATTCACTAAAATTAATAAACTTATCCACACAGGAAACCACATTCACACTTTTAGCCACAAAGAATAAAACTACAAAGTGTTATAATTCTATACATTTTTGGAGCTACAAAATTAACCATGCAACTATAAAAGGTAAATTGCAAATGTACATTGCAAACCATATAACAAAAGCTGACACCCAAGCACAAAAAATCTTTAAAATGGTAAATATTCAGTACCAAACATCACATTTAAAATGTAATTATTGACGCACGTTATAGAAACAGTCGTTTCTCAGATATTTTCAAGGTTCTTCTTTTTTTTCTTTTTGCCTCTTGATTGTTTTCTACATTTTAAATAAGCCTATTTAATATTTATCAAGGATCTGTAGCTCCTCCCTGAAGAAAAGGACTCACCTCCTCCTCAGCCTCTGTCATCCACTTTCATCAGACTACAGCAGGACAGAGCAGGTGAATCTGGTGGTATACTATATACTTTGACTTCAGTTTAATTTGTACTGAACAGGAAAACCAAGGTGATCAGCAGCAAACATGTCTGTAAGTAAAAATGCTGTTTCCTTCTTTGTTTTATGGTTTATGGATGTTTTGATCTGTCAAAGACAGCTGATTGAAATTGCAGCGTGACGCATTTTAAAACAAAATGTCTTTTTTGCTAATGCGTGAAAATAATTAGTGGAAACATTAGCAAATTATGTTAAAATATAGTCATCATTGTGTAGATTGGATAGGTATAGCGCATTGACATATAAATACAGCGCTTGAACTTGTCTGGGCATGTTTCCTTGACATCGCCTGTAAAGTATTTGTCAGACACTAGGGGGCAGTAAATGGCAACACATGGAGTTGTTGAACTGTGATCCTGTTGAACCGAGAGCAGTGCGATGTCAAACTTTTACTTTATTTATTTATTCAGCTGGCTAAAGATTTGATGCATCCCAGCCCATCAGAGGAAAGAAGAAGACACAAGAAGAAGAGGCTGGTGCAGAGCCCTAACTCCTACTTCATGGATGTCAAATGCATAGGTAATCTCCCCCCCCCCCCCCCCCCCTTAAATCACCATGCATGACATAACCTTTGCTAATATTTCATATTTAAACACACCACAGGATGCTACAGGATCACCACCATCTTCAGCCATGCACACACAGTGGTGGCTTGTCCAGGTTGCACCACTATCCTCTGCACGCCAGGAGGTGGCAAATGCAAACTAACCGCAGGTGGGACAAAATTACAATATACTTTTAAGCATCTTAATGCAAACACAGCATTAAACATATATTTGTCCAAACAGGTTGTGCTTTCAGAAAGAAATATTCATGAGCAATCCACCGAATTGCCAACAGGTGGTAGAATGGACCACAAATGGAAGAATCTGATGCATTCTCTATGTTGCAACTCTGGAGGAAAAATAACCACTGGCATTTTAATCTGCTAATGGGTTTTCAAATCAAATATAAGAGGACCAGTGTAAGAAAAGATTACTGATGCTGTCCATGAATACAACCAGAATGAAGGGACGTACGTAGCAGTGTAAACTGCTTCTGTGAAATGTTTAGAAATGCAGAAAAAGAAGCCAAATGAAACAGAACTTCTGTAAAACATTTATTTATTGTGTTGGGGGGGGGGGGGGGGGCTTAACATACAGTCTCAATCAAATGTGAGGCAAGACATGAGCAGAAACCTTAAACATCACAAACAATAATAAAACATTCGACGATTCATCTTCTGTTTCATGTGTTTTCTTTGGCTTTCAAATTTCCCCTGGAAAAAAGAATGGGTCTACATAGAAAGGAAAAACTCCCAAGAAATACGTGATCATATTACCTAACATATTTCTACTATATACAATCCACCATTGATAAGACTTGACTGAGCTTCCAGTGGTTTGGGGGCTAAACTCACTCATGTTTGACAATAAATTGGAGTAAATATTGGCTACATTTTTGGAATTGTGTAAACTGTGGCAAACTGAAAGGTCAGAATCCCACAAATACTCCAGTTTGATGCACTAAATGTTCCACATGTCAGCCTCAGACGGGTCAAAGCTGTGCTGGAGAGGCTTTAGAATCAAGTTGAGTGTAAATAAGTATAAAGTACATCAGCAGCATGAGCCTTAATAGTGTATGTCACTGAAACCTTTCCTTTTGGCCACTGCAGTTTAAATTAATCAGGATGATGCAGCTGAAAACAGGCCAGGCTTAGTGAAATGTCTTATGGATGTAAAAGTACATCACAGGAAGGGAGATAAAAAGGGGAGTAACTTCATAATCACAACAATCTGGAACGTCAGAGCCACACTTAACGTGGCCTGAGTGAAACCCAGCATCACCTGTAGCCTGTAAAATAAAGTCAGATAAAAGAACTTTATTAAGCACATGTAAACATGATAAATTGAGCCAGTTCTCGTCATTAACTGATCAAATACGTGGCTTTTTTTGGACAAATTTGTTGCTAGGTTTTTTTTTTTTTTCATTATTAGGTGATCAAAGATCATTTCGAGAGGGGGGGGGGGGGGGCAAAGGCAAGTGGAAATGAAAGGTGATGAGTTAAGAGGATTTCATCTCTTCAAAAATAAGAAAAAATAACACCCAAGGATCAAGCATCAAGTCAATTCCCTCTTATGTGGAGAGTAAATGTGGAATGGAGTTGAACATTTATTGGAATGCTAACGACATCTCATCTTCTCTGTGTGTGTGTGTGTGTGTGTTTATAAGCTGTTCAGTTCCTGCAGGGTCTGGTCCAGGACTTTGTGCATGCCCACATTCTCCTCTTTGGCATGTGATAATTTTTCTGGGGAGAACAAAAAGAAAACGTGACACAGTGAACTCTAACCACCAGCTAAAAGCTGCTCATGTCGAGCTTAATGTCCTTGAAGAATCCTAGAAAACACACACGGAGCACCGTTTAACTGAGCTGGTGTTTTTGCATAAATGCTGTGGTTAACCTGTGCCACATGCAAACAAATTCAACCACAACACAGCGCCTTTTATGCATGAGATGCCAACTGCCGCAGGACTGTTGGAATAAAACACAGACTTGCTAAATTACTTGTGCATGGTTCTGTAGATGCATTTGTGAGCTTTATATCTTGTAAGACTTTAGACCAAAATGTTTGTGTTCTAAAAAGGTGAAAATGTGTATTAACTGAAACCAAAATGTTGAGTAAATATCACCAGAAATGCTCACCTCGTTTAACTGATTTAATGAACAGGATGAATCAGGATCCCTCATTAGAAAAACCACAGTCAAGCTTTCAAGTTTTGCTATTTTAATGCAAATATATATAGGAACAGAGACAAATGCAGCAAAGAAGGAAATAAAGATATTTTAATTTTTTTTTTCTTTGCAAAGCAAGATAAGCAAAAGGCACATATGACCTGCAGAGAGATTGTTCAGAGCAGCACGGGTGCAGAAAAGAGATGTTTAAAGAGATATCATGTCATTGAGGGCATGGTCCAGTTCCTCACTAATGGCCTTGTACTTCAGCTTCTGAGCATACAGCTCATCTGGAGGTCAGAGGTCAGCAGCGAGTACAGGCAGGGGCGGCAGGAACAGCAGCGACACAAGCAAGCCAAAAGCAGCACGAGAGACAGATGGAGGCAGAAAGGAGCGGAGGGAAGGTAGAGAAGACAAGAAAAATAATTAGGTCAGGCTTTTAAAAGATGCAGGAATGTTTGTCTAATCAGGGTCACAGATCTTTCTGCTGGGTGAGCTTCCAGGGCCTGTTCTTGTAAAGTTCCTCCAATAACTCGGCTCCCTGGTTCATCAGCTAAATAATGCTAACCTACAAAACACACATGCACACTATCCTCTGCAGCACGGCTGGCCCCGAGTCATCGCCCTTAAGAAAATACACATCCTTCCTTTCTTGGGAAAAGTTTCCACGTGCATTCAAATCAAATGTGCAGATGATTGGACGCTTAATGTTAATAACAGAAAAAAAAGATTAAAGAAGAATGTTATTGTCTCAAACCTTCCAGGTCATCAATGGTCTTTTCCAGTTTGGCCACTGTTCTCTCTGCAAACTCTGCTCGGGTTTCAGCCTGGATGAGGGTCAATAAGGAATTATTCCCAGTATGCAGCATGGAAAAGCTTCTAGAAACCATCTGAAGTTATAAATGCATTCACATAATAATCAAAATAAATGTATATAAGCCTTTTAATGGTGTGGGTGACTGAAAAAACATTTTAATGATCATTTCTGATTATAACTGCTCACTCTGTTTTTCATGCATGAAAACAGTCTCCTACACCTTCCTCCTGCATTAGCTTCTCATAGAAAATGCTAGGATTTGAAAATCCTCACATATCTATGTCACACTGTGAATTTTCATTCATGGCCTCACCCATCTTGGCTCATGCCTGCCCACAGGAAGCCTATTTAGTATTTTGTTTGCAGCGAGGAAAGAAAGCGGAGAGTGTCCTGGTGATACTGACTGAAACATGGCTGAACGTGTTCTGCTAGCCAATCAGAAGCAAGGCTTGTGCATATCATTAATAATAATGAGTAATCCTGCTGTTTTCAGTTCACCTCTGCACCAGCAATCTTCTGCATCTCAGAACAGGAGCATCATGGCTTTTATTAAAATGACTCATATGGTATTGATTTACACTAGAGAACACTGCAAATGTATTGAATAAACGAGTAAACCACACCTCCTTCAGTTTGTCAGTCAGAACTTTGATCTCCTCTTCGTACTTGTCCTCTTTTTCTGAGTACTGTTGACGGAGACATTGAGGGAAAAAAGAAAAGAAAAAACAGAAGCTCGTCAGTGGCAGGAACAAAAACTAGTTCCTGCTTGCTTTTGCCTGCAGATGCACCGAGCGTGAACATCATCCAGGGGTTGGAACTGAGCATGATGGGATAACGCATAACAGGAATTTAACTGGTATTAAAAAGATGTCGATCTGTTCTGGGAACAAGCCGGGCAGAGATGAGATGAACAACTCAGCTCGCCGGGCAAATCAAAACCCAAGCGAACAGCGGACCAAAAAAGGAAAGTGGTCATGTGGCTAATCTGGCATGTTGTTCTGCATGCCTGTGCTTGGAGGAGAAAACAAGCAGAAAGAAAAGTGCTGCAGGTTTTAGCGGATGACACATACCGACACACCTTGCATAGCCATTAACCATGAATGTGGCCGCCCTGGTGGATGATTGTTCACACAAAACAGAACAAATATTGATTTAAAGCGCCTTCATCACAGCTCTTCACATGTTTTAATACAAACCCTGAAGTGAAAAGGCACGATCGTGTTGAGGAGATGATAACGGCACGCAGGCTAGGTAGAGCTATTGTGACACAACACTAGCCTAGTGAACTAGACCAAATTCTTGCTTTGCAAAGTTTGGTCTAGGCATGCTCCATTGGAACCTCCGCAGCTCCTACCAGGACTCTGGCTAGCCAATCACAGCTCTCTAGAGGGGTTTCAAACACATAAAGAGCTGTGATTGGTCCATAATGGTGGGCCAATCATAGTGCTCTATATGCTTAGTGAACAAATCACAGAGCTTTATCCGCTTTGTGGGCCAATCAGGGCACTCTATATGCCTGGTGGGTGGGATGATGCAACAGAGTGAAACAAGAGTATGTCACATTCTTTGTCCATTTGAAAGACAACGGTAGAACCCGCCCCACAACCGAGAGCCGTCAATGGAGCGTTGCCAGACTAAATAATACATTTATTTAGTCTGGCTTGCCAGGCTAACACAACACCTCAGTGATGCATTAATGACTGGACCCCTAAGTTCACTCCAGACATCACCGTTTATATTTAGACTGCGTGTTTATGAGCGTGCCATTGATGAATCGTTATCATAAAACAGAAATGCACCAGTCAGCTTCCAAGAATACTTCCTGTTTTGTAAAGAGCTGAATCATCTCTAAAGTCAATAGCTGATGGCTAACAAAAACAATTCTAATATTAAATCATTAATATAAAATAATTATTTTAAACCAGATCACATCTATATCTAAAATGCTTCTGATGGTTGTTACAAATAAATTAGGTTACACTGTGCTCTTTTATGTTTTATGACATGTTGTGTAACTTACACAACATGTCATAAAACATAAAAGAGCACTAGATGATTAGGAAAGTGCCTTTTGTTAAAGATGTTAAATGCATTGCTAATAAATTACATTTATACTGTTTGTTCTGTTAGAAAAGTAAATGAAATCATTTAAAATGCAAACTCTGTAGGTTACGGCCTGATACTTGTGGTTATTAAACCTTGAAATCTTCATTTTGTACCCTGGTTGTAAATGATTGGTGTGACTGTAAGCTAGGGTTGTCACGATACTAAAATTTCAAACTCGATTCGAAACTGAAAAAAAAACTCGATACTCAATTTCGATACTATTTAAAAACACCAATTTATTGAACAAGTTTATTCAAAAAATAACATTCCTCAATTTATAATGCAAAAATTTAATGTTAAGAATTAAGTGTATAAAGTGCTTAAACCTTTCATGTATCAGCATTTTTTAAAACGTGCATACAAAAACTGGCGAAAGTTAACACTTTAAATCCTGAATTGTCTCACTATACATACACTATTTTGCTGCTTAAACTCTGTTTAAGGTGCATTTTTGTCATTAGATGTAATGCCATATGTTTTGTTCTGTACTTTTGAACAACCCTGTTGGTCAATAAAGGGAGAAAACAAATTTCTCCACAGACAAAGGTACATCTACCAGTAATCTTAATAAAAACAGATTGGCGCACGGCAGTGACGTCATTAAAAGCGCTGGTTAGATTAGCCGCGGCTAGTCTGTTTACGCCTAGAAATCCCAGACCCGCTCCAAACGAACAGGGAGAATCATTAATGATTCCTAACAAAACCTTTCGACTTTGAGATGTTTTGGTGCAGATAATGTCTTATTTCGAGGCTGCACCATGGGTGCCCGTCCGCACCCGTTATACGGATATACGCTGATGGCGATTTGCCGATGGAGCTAAATACCCCGGGGAATCCAAGTAGCACCAAAGTTGTCAGCGTGAGTAAACAAACGAACTGCATGCTAGAAATTAAGTCCGGGTTGCAATAAACGGGAGTTTCCTTTAAGCATATATGCGCAAATAAACAACTACTTGTCGGACTTGGTATGCTAATTAAGTTGGGCTGTGAAGCGCCTCCCAAATTCGCTGTTTATGTTTTTGTTTATTTATTTGGCAGACAAAACTTGGATCGGAGACAACTTACGTGGGAAATTGCAATGTAGCCATGCGGCGTCTTCTTCTGTTTGTCTGGGAGGTGGAGGCTGCTTTACGGCATCTGGCTGTCGTGCGTGTCGGTGTACTTGAAGAAGGCTGTGTATGTCCATGATATCGATACCACAGGGATGGAATGTGTAATTTAGATACCACTTTTAGTATCGATTTATATCTAGGTATCGATTTTTTTGACAACACTACTGTAAGCTGGTCTCACACGTGTCACATGATTTATGTGTCAGCTGGTTCTGAGCTTCTCTGGCTCCCACAGACTCTTTTAGATATTCTGAAAAGCTGACAACGCCTTTTTCGTCGTTGTCTTCCTCCGTTTATCCGGGTCCAGGTCGCGGGGGCAGCATCCAACTAGGGAGCTCCAGACCGTCCTCTACCCGGCCACCTCCACCAGCTCCTCCGGCAGGACCCCAAGGCGTTCCCGGACCAGACTGGAGATGTAACCTCTCCAACGTGTCCTGGGTCGACCCGGGGGCCTCCTGCCGGCAGGACATACCCGAAACACCTCCCCAGGGAGGCGTCCAGGAGGCATCCTGACAAGATGGCCAAACCACCTCAACTGACTCCTCTCGATCCGAAGGAGCAGCGGTTCTACTCCGAGTCCCTCCCGAATGTCCGAGCTCCTCACCCTATCTCTAAGGCTGAGCCCGGCCACCCTACGGAGGAAACTCATTTTGGCCGCTTGTATCCGCGATCTTGTTCTTTCGGTCATTACCCAAAGCTCATGACCATAGGTGAGGACTGGGACGTAGATCGACCGGTAAATCGAGAGCCTGGCTTTCTGGCTCAGCTCCCTCTTCACCACGACAGATCGGCTCAGCGCCCGCATCACTGCAGACGCCGAACCAATCCGCCTGTCAAACAAAGCCTTTTTCACTGGGTAAAAACTTCCACATCAACAAAGCGTCTGTGACTAAATTGTCCAATTTGTTATGGAGACTTCATGAATCAAAGGGGGAATGGACTCTGGTGCTGCTGACCATCAAAAGAAGGTCAAATCCAGTCGTCTGTTTAGTGGTCCTTCTGATGGCGTAGCAACTTGCTGAAATATTTGTTCATGTTGTTGAGCAGCACCTCTCACAGGTAAAGGTGTCACTATAAAACAAGTTAAATACTGTGTGTGGCTGCTTCCTGTGAGTGAACACAAAAACCTATTACCCCCCTGCAAAGAGTAACGGATGAGTACGCACGCGCGCGCGTGCGTGCGTGCGTGTGTGTGTGTGCATGTGTGTGTAAATGTAGTAGTTGCCACAGATCCCAGCCTCACCTTCTCAGCCTGGGCTTCTAAAGACTTCAGGTTGTTGGTCACATTTTTCAACTCCTCCTCCAGGTCGCTGGCTTTACTGTGATGAAAAAATGAGTTGCATTTACTTTTATGGTGACAATGTGCCGGTGTGTGTGTGTACCTGTGTGTGTGTGCGTGCGTGTGCGTGTGTGTGTGTGTGTGTGTTGGCTTTACCATTCAGAGAGCTCGGCCCTCTCCTCAGCTCTTTCCAGCTCTCCCTCCAAGATCACCAGCTTCCGGGCCACCTGAGAGCAACAAGATAGTCACGTTGTTTACAGGTGATGATTTTAGCCTCGCAGAGTGATTAAACCAGAACTGAAGCCACACCTCCTCATATTTACGGTCAGCTTCTTCTGCGATATGTTTGGCCTCCTTCAGCTGCATCTCCTGAATCTCCATCTTCTCCTCGTCCTTCATTGCTCTGTTCTCAATCACCTTCATCCCTCTGATTGGACAGGAAGCAGAGAGGAAGAAAGACAGAAGTGAATTTTGTTAAAAAACAAAAATCAATTAAATAAAAACTCCCGGCGATGGACAAGTGTTTCAGAGATCTGACCTCTCGCTTTCATCTGCAGCCTTCTCTGCCTCTTCCAGTTTCTGCAGCGCTGTGGCCAGTCTCTCCTGGGCTCGGTCCAACTCCTCCTCTACCAGCTGGATCCTACGGTTAAGAGCTGCTACATCACCCTCAGCCTGGGGGGCACAATGAAGAAGAGAACTCTGGTCATGCATTTTGTATTTCAATGTCACCAGAGAGTGAAAGAGAGGCAAATCAGAAGACAGGTCAGTGAAGAAAAGGGATGTTTGGGCTTTTGTTGATTATTTCATTCAGGCGTTTGAAATTTGTGTTTGATGACAAAAAATATTTTACTTACACATTAAGCGGTTTAAACTGGCGACAGGAGGACTCGTTTGAACATTTTTAAAAGCATGAAACTGACAAGGGTGGCTTTTGTGACCATGATGAGTTTCCACCTCCGCCATCAAACCAAACCACTTCTGTCTTACAGAATCACACACAGACATGTTAAGGTAGACCTCCCCCAAAATAGGACTAGACTGTTTGTATGAACCCATCATTGCTCTCTGTAATAAATATGCAAAAACAAAATGATTGCCTTTGAATTTGAGTGTGTGCGCTGCCTCTGGAAAACAAGTCCTGCACATGGATCTGCATCTGTTAAAGATATTCAAATATAATCTCACGCTGCCATGACAGGGAAATGTTCTGCCTTTATCTTTCAGTTATTTTAATCATTCGTCACTAACCGGCTGTATCCAAAACACAAAACTACAGCTGAACTCTGAAACCCTCTGCTTGCTCTGTTATGTTTTTTCTTGTTTCTCAAATCAATAGTAGGAAGTTCTGGGAGGACCTCCTGGGGCTACACAGACCACCTGTGATGAACGTTCTGGCAGGAAAAAAATAATCCTTTTTAATATCTGAAAAATCCAAGAACTTTCTATTCCAAAAGAAAACTCAATTTCCGGTGAATGCAGAACTCAGCCCAGCAGGGTTGTTTTTATTTCTCATCTGCCCTTGGTAAACAAAGACCAAGAGAGGAAAACCAGAGCAAACCCACAAGAACTTCGTCCGATCCACGCAAAGTTTATCCAACCATCCTCTCGTGGGGGGCCGCTTATCTAACTGGACAACAGTCTAACAAGTGCATCGCAAGAAAAAACAGATATCCCAATTTTAAAGGTGTGGTTCACTCATTTAATTTGGACATTTGCAGTGGTCTCTAGTAGGAATGACTGTCTTGTAAGTAGCCCTGGTGTGCCTGTTTCAGGACCTAGAAGACTGCCACATCAGAGGAGAGCTTCAGACGACAGGATTTGGAGTCCTACTTCCTGATATTTTGACATCTCACCTCTGATTGGCTAACAGTAACGTGACTCTACTGCTGACAGTTTGCTCTGCAACAAGGATGTTTTATCTCCACAAAATAACACAAGCTTGGAGGAGTTCTGATGTGTGGTGGAGTTGCTAATGCCCACAGTTAGCTTCTGCAGAGACGTTCTCTGCTGCTTCCTGGATGCTAAACCAACAACACAACTGAACTGTTCTTCCAAATTCTAAATAATCACACAGGTTTGCTCCGTTTTACCTGAAGGGTGAGGTGGGGCAGCAGTTTGTAGGTCAGTGACTCATTAGCTTGTCAATGAGTCCAGAAGTCAGTTCAGCAGTCAAATGTCATTTAGTTTACAGGTGGGTGAGTCACACTGCAAAGCATGAGGCGAGACTGAAGCGAAAGCAGCCAGAGCAGAAGATGTCTGAGAATAAATATACTTTCATTCTGGTCCAGATCTCTGTCACATTCATATGTAAGCATGGTTTCCTGCTTGCTGGCAGCGACCTCCATCTCCCTGTCTCTTTTTAAATGTAAAAGATTTCCTCCATCTTGTCTCCATTTTAGCTTACTGTTGTAAAACTGGTCCATTTTTCCACCGATTGTCTACTTTGTCCAAAAGCACCAGGGGAGTCTGCTGATACGAGACAGGAAACGTTTGTCAAACTGTCATTGGTGTGTCTTCCAACAACCAGTGCATGTAAGCCTAACCCAATACAGAATGGATGCAAGAAAAGGAGCATGAATCTTTCTGAACATCTTGAATTCTCATCAGAAGCATACTGCTCACACAGGTCAGCATCTGTCAACACCACATCTGGCCAGTGAAACATGTTGCTTGGGCTTAAACTGAAGCCTGAAATAACAGATATAGTAACTTCCTGTGTCCTGGATGGAGTACGGTAATGTGTTGGGAAGAATACAGTCTGCAGACAAACAAACACGCTATTCATGCAGTTCAGGTCAGCCGCAGACACACGAACGGCTCCGAATATACACACACACACACACAGTCGCTCTCGTTCCGCCAATTCCTGGTTTTCTCTAAACAAACACTCACACACAATTATGATTCATGCTGAAATAACACAACAAGCCTGCTAAAACCACTACAGCGATGGCAGGCTAACGTTTGCTATTCAATGTGTGTAACCCAGAGTTTTATCAGTCATCAAACGTTCCGAAACAGGGGGGTGGGTCCTCACACACAGACAGCCTTGTGTCAAGTGTAAGACCTTGTGTGTGTGTGTGTGTGCGTGTGTGTGTGTGTGTGTGTGTGTGTGTGTGTGTGTGTGTGTGTGTGATTTCCTGCCTCTATGTCTGTGAAGCATGACTGTGGAATAGGGGAGAAAGCCCAAGGGTGCAGTAGTACGAACCGACTATCCTGCTGCTTTAGAAAATCATTTAACCAGAGACGGTGGAGCTGCTCAAGAACGTTCATATGAGAGGTCTGTCACCTAAACAAATAAATGGGATCTCCAAAAAAGGTAACAGGAACTTAGCTGGCCAAAACATCCCTTCTTTTCTCTCCCTATGATTGTTCTTTCTTTTGGTGCCAGTGGTCACTCCTCGTCACTCTGGTCGTGCCCCGTCCTTTAGCACCCAATTTTCATTCTCCAACTCCCTGGGACACGCTAGCACGCACGCGCACACACATACAGATTCCAGTACCATTACAACTTAACAGATTTCACCAGCTCTGCTTACTCAACATTTCCATCTAAAGCTTTTAATGCTACGTTCATTCATACTCGTGCACACCAGAATGTAACTTGCTTCTGTGTATGAAATGTTCTATATAAATAAAGCTGCCCTGTGTTAACCTAGTTTTGCAGGTCTAAAGGCAGAAAACAGAGTACAATCAAAAATTAAGGCTCAGAACTAGGAGTATGTACTGGCAATATTCTTGCAATATGATAGGCATCACATACAATGCGATATGTTGCGACACTGAAGCCAGACAATATTTTCTAATTTTAAGACTTAATTTAAAGCTGCTTTAGCGAATCTACAGAACAAGCTAGGTTTTGAATGCAAACACGGTCACAGAGCACTCACCCCTCCCCTCGGGTATCTTCTCTGAGACCATTTTAAAATCACTACATGTTGTTTGTCCAATATGTACAACAATACTAGGGATGCACCGATATGAAATTTTTAGGCCAATACCGATATTAATATCACGGCCGATGACCGATATTTGCCGATACTGATATACTGACATTGATGCTTCTAAAAACAGATTTTGTAAAGAATGAAAATAATTAAAGCTGATTTTATGTAATTATGTACACACACCACACACATTTGAGCTTCTGAGATGATTACAATCACTGTCACATGACACACACACACCCCCAAAACAGATTAACAAATGAAAACAAGATGGGAAAAATATCGGTTGTTAACATCAGCCCAGTTTTATACATCGGACCGACAGCGATACGCTAAAAAACGACTATCATCCGATGTCGATATATTGTGCATCCCTAAACAATATAATAATATAGAGCCTTTTTTCTCACCAAATTCAAATGGTGTGTAAGGCATGAACTGAAGTAGCTTCACACAGTCTTTTACAAACAGTGAAAATAAAATATATCTACACCTTTCCTGTAGTAGCTGTTCACACGAGGGCTTCGTGAAGGTACATTTGCTCCTGAAGAGTCGCAGTCACAACTGAAACAGAGGGACTAACACCTCTCTCAATCACATGTAATGGAAGAGAATACAAACTGTGTGATAGAAAAATATTGATTTTTTTTTACATCACGTCAGATGGTTATGACAGTTATTGTCCCTACTGTAGCGTTTGGTAAATTAGTAGTGAGAAATTCCTCCTAAACTTTAATGTCCCTGTCGATAATTTGCTGAAGTTCGGGCTTGTTTTAGTCGGACTTTAGTCAAAGGCCTTTGATTGTTGGTCTGGAATTTAAATGGTAAATGGCCTGTATTTGATATAGCGCCTTCTAGAGTCCTGGAACCCCCAAGGTGCTTTACAACACAGTCATTCACCCATTCACACACACACATTCACACGCTGGTGGGGATGAGCTACAATGAAGCCACAGCTGCCCTGGGGCGCACTGACAGAGGCGAGGCTGCCGAGCACTGGCGCCCCCGGTCCCTCCGACCACCACCAGCAGGCAAGGGGGGTTAAGTGTCTTGCCCAAGGACACGACAGCGACAGACTGAGCGGGGCTCGAACCTGCAACCTTCCGATTAAAAAAACTTCTCATTTACGCTTTCCTAAAAATTGTCCCATTTATTCTTATTAGTATTACTTTTTTTTTGAATAAGTAATAAGTTGACATTTTTCCACAAAGGCAGAGTCGATATTATAACATTCCGTCTTCTATACCAAATCGACAACTGAAAAAACGTTAAAACTATTTTGTACCAAAAGTGCAGTCCTGTTCGGCGAGACTTTAGGACTAACCGAGTGTGTTACATGCATTAGAGACTGGATCAAGGACAAATGAAACAGGAACCTAATTACTGGCTGATTCCAGGGCAGTGGGCTAATGAGCTGCACAATGCTGTTGGGGTTCAGGGGAAGTTATTCCTGACACTAATGCTGCTGCAGCCAGAATGCATGTAATCTCCTCTCACATGCAAAGATGAGGGCATAAAGCATGATATGTAAAAAGTATCATTATACATTCAGACAAGAATTACAATGAGCACTCTCTTACATGTAAGTTGTTGCTGTGTGCCTGAGCTATCTGACTTGCAGGATATTAATCTCCTGTCTAATCCTGACTAGAGAGAAAATGCAACCCATTTATTAACTAAACATGAACAAAGCATGCCAAGATCAATGTTAAAATATGTTATTTCTGAGCAAGAAAAAGGTAGTCAAATATCTGCATCTTTTCATGTTGTTTTCATTGTGAACAAGAGGCTTTTCTACAATGACTTAACAAAATACAAAAATAACACAAGGCTTACTGAACTTTGCAAACCCTCCAACAAAATTAAGTTTTTAGTTGGTCCCAGCTCTACTCCACACAATGAAGACCACATGCAAAACCATCATAGCAAGGTCGGCTTCACTGTCCTAAAAATTCATCTATATTCTAGTCCTCACTTGTACGAAAACCCACAAACTTGGCTTACCTAACCACCTGAGCAGCTATCGTGGGGGTGTTCCCCAAAACACCAGTGACCACCATTTAGCATCAACATGTGCCCATTATGTTTGGAAAGTTGAGCTATTCTCAAAGAATAGGTCCAAAGAAAACACTAAATAAGGACGGATGCTGCTAAAAGGCCCTACACAAAACCAAACAAGGCCCATGCAAAGCAGCAAATGCCTTACTCCAATAAACCAACGAACCATTACCAGCTGAGTCATTCTCAGAAGGCTGCATGTAGTTAACCTGGTTGTAAGAGTAATTGTCAGAGACACAACAGAAAAGAAACCACAGTGGAGGACTGAGTGCAGATGGATTACTCAAACATCCAGTGTCTGTTTGCCCAGGGTGCAGTAGAACAGTAATCAGAGCATAATTCAACATGACCTATGGTACAGGAAGTAGAACTAAATACCACTTAGAGAAAACTGGAGGAAACTTTCTGTACATTTTGAGTAACGACCAGAATCATGTGTTAGCCTAGTGAACTGGGCCGAAATCTAGCTTTGCAGAGATTGGTCTTGGAGCCGGCCAAGGGCAAGGCTACCCTTTATCACCGATTCTGTTCTTAACTTTTATGGAAAGGATTTCTAGGTGCAGCTAAGGTGTTCCGGGGATCCATGTTGGTTGCCTAAGGATCTGGGGTCTTATTTATCAAACATTGCGTAGAATCCTTACTAAAACCGTACTTAAGCTCAGCAAAAAAAATGTACTTACGCCAAGTAGGTTTGTGATCCATCAAACATGGAGTACGCACAGCTGCACGCAATCTCCGCTTCATAAATCAGAAACTATCTAGAAATGTTCTCAGCTACATTTTAGTCACATCCCGCCCTCACCACGCCCACTTACTGTCATAAATAGTCAATGCAAAGTGCCTTGTAGACCTCATGCATATACATAAGCTGGCTTGTTGCAGCATTTCGATCATGACCGCAGATCAAGGAAGCGCTATTTCACAGAAGCAGAAATTCAGGTACTTGTGGGTGAGGTGGAGAAATGAAAGGAAGTGCTTTTGCAAAACAAATAAGAGAAAATCCACGGACTGGCACAGCGTTGCTGAAGCCGTCAATGCTGAGTTCTTCAGGGAGATCTGTGGCAGATATTTAAAAAAATGGTCCAATCAGGATTCGATCCCCAGACTCCCGGGTGAAAGTCACCCGCGCTAACCAGTTAGCCAAACGGAGATCTCCCCTGTCCAAGTAGCCAGGGCGCATGATCAATCGGGTCACAGTGACAGGACACACACTGTCACAGACGCATGACATTCTGTCTCAATCTGTCCCCCTGCTGATATTCTGCATTCCGTATTCTGCGCTTCAGGCTGTGTATGTGTGTGTACGCACGTGTATGTGTGTGAGTGAGCGCATATATGTGTGTGCGTGCGTGTGTGCGGGGTCTTGTTCTGTGTGAAAATGAAGCAGTACAAGTGATAATACCGCAGGATTTCATAATTTTATCCTTCTCAGCAGCAGCACTGCAGGTGCTCTCCATGTCCAAAATGTGTGTAAGCCAGGTCCTTAGTCAACTTAAAGTTGCGCACATTTTTCCGCTAAGTTTTCTTTCATAAATCCCAAAGTTTGCGTGGAAAGTTGCTTACGCAGTTTTCCGGCCCCGTTTTGTGCGTAAGCACGCTTGATAAATGAGGCCCCAGGTCTCTGGTTTTTGCAGATGATGTGGTCCTGTTGGCTTCATCAGCGGTTCGCAGGCTGGGAGGAGAATCAGCTCCTCTAAATCCGAGACTATGGTCTTGAATCAGAAGAGGGCAGAATTCCTTCTCTGGGTCAGGGATGAGATCCTGCCTCAAGTGGAGGAGAAGTATCTTGGGGTCTTGTTCACTAGTGAGGCAAAGATGGAGCAGGAGATCGATAGGCAGATTGGTGCTGCGACAGCAGAGATGCGGGCGTTATACTAATATATATATATATATATATATATATATATATATATCTGTCGTGATGGAGAGCTGAGTCAGAAGGCAAAGCTCTTAATTTACCGATCGCTCTACATTCCTACCCTCACCTATCGTCATGAAATTTGGGTAGTGAACAATGACTACGTTTACATGCAGCCAATATCCGGGTTATGATCGGGTTAAGGTCGGTATTCGGGTTTCTGAGTTGATCAGAATAACCCGTTTACAAGCATGAATAGAAAGAGTTACCTCTAACTTGCATAACCCGATTTAAATGCGGACGTTGGGGTAGCGTCGGGACGTATGGACTACGTCCAGATGCAATATGCATCATTTCTGGTTCTTCTTGTTCCGGTATCCGTGAAAACAACAACATGTTTCCCAGTTCGGAAGAGATAGCAACCGCGTTTGTTTAGTTTCCTCGTCACTCCAAAAGTGTGGTGCTGTGCCGCGACTCGCCATGTTGCTCCCAACTTGTTGTTTACTTCCGGTGTTCTGGCGCGTACAAGACGTCTCGCTACTCAAAAGACTAAGATTCCTTGCGAACTGAGCAAGCGCAGAACACACACTTTGATGGGGATATCCCGATATGCGTTTACACGACCAAACATTCGGGTTAGAAAAGGGTTACCCCAGGTGTAGTAACCGGGTTTTTAAAAACCCGGTTATGAGCATATCCGGGTTTTTGGCGGTGTTTACATGGACCTGCGGAACCGGGTTATTGTGAATATTCGAGTTTTAAAAGGGTTACTGGCTGCATGTAAACACACTCAATGAAGAAGACAAGCTTTTATATAGCGCCTCTCTAAATAAAAACCACAAGGACTTCACAAAAAACAAAAAAACTTTTTTAAGTATAAAAAGATTTAAAAAATGGTTAAAAATATGTTTAAAAGGAGAAAAGGACAAAAAAGTAAGGAAAGGGAGAGAATAGGAATGAGGGAAATTAATGGCTCCCGGGAAAGGCAGAATAGAACAGAATAAGGAGAGAGTGGTGATGATAGAACGAGATCGCGGACACAAGCATCAGAAAACGGTTTTCTCCGCAGGGTGTCTGGGCTCTCCCTTAGAAATAGGGTGAGAAGCTCGGTCACCCAGGAGGGGCGGAGTAGACTCGCTGCTCCTCCACGTCAAGAGGAGCCAGTTGAGGGGGCTCGGGCGCCTCTCTGGTGAGGTTTTCCGGGCACGTCCAACTGGAAGGAGACCCAAGGAAAGACCCTGGACACGCTTGGAGGGTCAATGTCTCTCGGTTGGCCAGGAAGCGCCTTGGGATTCCCCCGAAGGAGCTTTGGCTGCTGGCCCCGCGACCCGATTCCAAATAAGCAGCTGAAAATGGATGATCTAGGAACATCTGCGGCCCCTTCGTAACCTTCTGGCAGGCCATCGACAGACATTAATACCATTAAAAGTTTAATTTTTTCAAAGTATGCCGTAATTTAATTCTTTAGGGAGACAGAGAGCGGCTGTGAGGCGTAAACAACGGCATTCGATGGCTGTGTCTCAATTCAGGGTCTGCATCCTACCTCGGCCGGATTCGTCGGCCGGTTACGTCACAGCGCCGCGACTCGGCCTGTCCCAATTCGAAGACTCCTTCAAATGCGGTCGACGAATGCGGCCTTCTTTTCACCTGAATGAAGGATGGGTCGGGTGTATCCTTCAATAGGTAGCATTTCCCAAGATGCCTTGCGGGCCGGCCGGCAGAAAAACTTAAAAACAATGGCGGACAGTGAAGCGGGAGCTGTCGGAGAGGATTGCGCATATAAATGTAAGTATAAACTTGAAAACTGTCAGTTTAAGGACTTTTTGTGATACATGAACGTTATTTTAGTTAGAAATGTTACAGTAAAAGTGCTTGTATTGCGGTCTCGGCTCGTATGTTCGGCCGCGCTCGGTGTCGTACTTCTCCCGCTACGTTTCCCCCTGATTTTAATTGAAGTTTGTATTTTAGGACCAAAAGAGAAAACCAGGGAATTTATTAAGCTTAGGGCGGAGATGGACCACATGATCACCGGAGCAAAGTATTCGGCGGCTGTGGCATGGAGGTACAATAACATCTCTTATTTTAAAAACTCGTTTGAGTTTATTTTTTTCTGCGAAAACATGAAAGGAATAACCCGTTGTCCTCTTTTCTCTTCCTGTTTCTTTTTTACATGTTTGTTAAGACTATTCTGGAGAAAATGGGCATCCAGGGGAAGGTGCCAGCGATGACCAGCATCTGGAGCTGATCTGGGAGGAATTGAGGCTGCAGAGGGAGGCAGAGCAGCAGAGAGCACAGGAGAGAAGGAAGAACTTTGACAGCTTTTTACTTTGCTAGAAAAAATGGTTAAGGAAGATTAAACATGTACATGTAAAAGAAATATCTAAATAAAATCAGTTCTGCATTAAACTCTTGAATTTTATTTTTGTTTACAAATGAGAATTGTTTACTAGAGGGTATCCGCTGGGTCTTGAAAAGTCTTAAAAGGTGATAAATCGGTTTTGGTCAAATTAAGACCCTTAGAAAGTATTAAAAACTATTATCACATCTTTGCTCGTGCTCAGCTTGTCTAAAGTATTTTCTCTGAATTAGCTCTCCAACAGTCAAGGAAATGATTAACCCCCAGAGACCCACGGTTGTAGTATCACAACATCAGATTTAAGTCCACAAAAATAAACCTTCCCCATTTTTTTTCCTTTTTAAAACCACATTTACATTGCTAATAGGTCCTATTGTTCAGTTCTGCAACACTATTGGCTGTTAAAATGTGTAAATAGGCCCGTTTATCTGGCCTCCTAGAACAACATGTGAAAGGTTAAAAAAATATTTTGCAGTTGTTTTCTAAATTTGGGTTTCTGGGGGTTAAAAAGCTAAATAAAACGTCGAGCTCCATCGTTTAAGGTTCCTTCTGCCCAGCGGTTCCACGGTTGCTAGGCGACGGCCGAGGGAGTTCATGAAGGCTAGGCCTGTCCAAATTCACAGCCGTTAACATCCGGTCTACCCGGCCGACGGAGGACGCAGCCCACGTCGGCCGGGTGGGCTGGGTCCTTCGAAGGATGCAGACCCTGAATTGAGACACAGCCAATGATCGGGGGAAGCACCATTTTTTTAATGGTACTTTGTGAGACAACAAAGCACAGTGAATTACAACTTCAACAGAGATTTTTTATGTAATTTTTGGTGTCGGGAGTATGGAAAGACTATTTAAAAGCATTGGTAAGGGTGCTTTTTCTCCCTTTCCCATAAAATGGTCAGGAAAGTGGTCGTTTTGGGCCCACTTGTTGAAATGGAGACACCTGCATGCTGTAAGGGAGCATGTAAAATTACCCAGAAGCTCCTATAGTGGAAACTAACCTATTGTTTTTTTTTATACCATGCATGAGTGTAGACGTCACATCTTCTCAGGAACAATGATGTTTGATGGCTGGAATGATACATTCTCCACTAGATGTGCTTTCACGACTAAATTAAATCCCACTAATTCAAAGAGGATGATGCAATTTCTTCCAAAGTAGGAAAGCTTTGTTGCAAAATCATCACAACTTTTCATAAGTGATTCATAAGTGATCTAATTAATCATCTGCCAGTGTTAATGACTATTTTTATTAGTTAAAAGTGAGATTGTGTCAACACTTTATTGAATCTATAAATAAGGCTCTTTATCCCTGAATAATTATATTAACTTAATGTATTTTTTTCTGTAAGAAGAAAAAAATCTCTGAATTTCCACAAACATAAATTGTTCTGCAGAACCAACAAAGGCATTAGAGACCATATCACTAGTAGATAGTTAGTTGTCCATAACCAGCTGGGATGGACGTTGACCAACATGCTAATTTTCCTGTTGATCCGGTCTGGAGCTCAGAGACAGGAAGTGTTCAGAGTAGAAGCACAGGAAGTGCAGGACCAGAGTCGCCAGAAGGGCATCCTGGGTGGGGCGGTCAGGACGGATAATACCTCTGTGAAGTGTTCAGTCCAGCTTCCTCTTTTAATAAGATCTCACAAATAGATGTGTGTCACAAACATATGCTGTGTGGCTAAACATGCACTGTCTGCATGACAACCGTGTAACACTGCAACAAAAAATAGAGCAGACACTAATCGGACCTCAAAACAGGAATTATCTTTAAATAGTTTGGTATTGTATTAAACGTTTTGCCTACTTAAACACTTTATTTCCATGTAATTAAAATTCTGATGATCTGGTCGGACTAGGTTCCTCACACAACTCACGGATGAAAAAGCCTGACTTTGTGTAACTGCTGTGAAAACTGAACAGCTCATTTAGAATAACGGCTGTGAAGAATAAACACGTCGAATCAAGACTATATTGTTTCTGTGCGATCCAGCAAAGTCCTGTGTTACCGGGCAGCATCAAAACCACACAAAAAACACAGCAAAGACTTTACTTTCACTTTTAAAATGACAGATGTGGCCAGTGCTTTCCCAATACCTCCACATTTTCACATTCATTAGACACAGCAAGGTTCCTGTTTTGATCTCCCCATGCTGAAAGAGGTTTTGTGTGAAGGAATGACTCAAGCTGTTCTAATTATTCACATGTGGGATCACACCATCCAGGGTACAGAGACGCTCTGCTACGGATGGATGCAGGCCGAGGGAAACATGTTTTCCACCTCCGATCATTAGTGGTGTGTGTGTTTCAAAAATAAATAGTTGGATCGATGTAAATGTGTGACCTTTATGGTCCATTTGAACCCGTAATCTTAAATATCGAGGTCATCGCATCAGAAGAAACCTACATGATGTGATTCTTGGTGGTGTGTTGATCTGCAACAAAATGATTAATCACGCGTGAGGCAAACACACAATTATCAAATGAAAAGAGTGCCTGTTACCTAATAGGTGGTGTAACAAAAGGGTGTAGGTCTGACAGCAGCCAGCTCCTTTCATCCATCCAGAAGCCACATCTTCCCAGCCACACCTTCCCCTCCCACTCTCATTCAATCCCCCTACTTGGCCTGTAATTTACCCAACTGCTGAGCAGAAATTACCTCAAGTCAAGCCTGTGACCCAACTGTGCTGCCAAGCTTCAGATTTTTACCTCTTTTAAGTCATAAAACTCAGATGAGGCCAGAGTTGAGAGACAGGCATGTGACAGAGGAGGGTGAAAGGTCACCACCAAGCTTATTTGACAAGCTGCACATATGTTGGGAACTCAGTGATAACACTGGGATGTTTCGACAAGAATTGCACAACAGCTGATACAGTGTGTTGAAACGTAAACACAACAAAGCGGTTAAAGACACAGGTGACTGATATTTCCAGTTAAGGACATGTGGGACAGTAGAGCAGCCCATCACAACTTCAGATGGATTAAAATCATCATCCAACTCTTTTAGTTCTAGGCTGCAATTCTCCATTTTTAACCCAGCCTCCTGTATTTTCCTATCATTAGTGGGGGCGGTGAAGCCTGATGGTTAGACCTTACACCAGCCAGCTGCTCTGCTGAAGGAAAACATCCACCCAGCTCAGGGTCCTGAGTAAAGATGTGTGGAAATGGGAGTTTTCTCAGCAGTTCTTCCTCAAGCCTGATCCACGAGTGGCTGTTGACGTGTTCGTGTTGATACGACCACGTCTGGTCTCACGTGGGAATAGTCTGATCGCTCTAATTCAACTTTCCTCAGTGCTGTCTACGTGGTTTGGTTTTACTCACTAGTGTTCAAGCGGCCTGTGGGACAACTGAGCATGCGCACAGGCACACGAACGAATCCTAACTTTTTTTTTTTTTCATTTGAGACCAACGCCTTGCATTGTGGTACAATCACGCCCGCAAATGAATCAATGACAAGAGCTAAAGAGACACTTTTACAGCCGGGAAGGGGAATGTGAAAACAACAGTTTTAACCAGGGAAAATGGCAGAAAGAGGCGGTTTAGGAGTCGAGAGAAAAGTCTTAAAGGAGAAAAAAAGAGGAGTCAACTGTCTCACTTTCTCTCGGAGCTCTCGTTCACTGTCCAGCTCTTTCTGTAGGACCTGAGCTCGGTCCTCCGCGTCGTCGGCCTGCTGCTGCAAACTCTGGATCTTCCTCTTCACAGCATCCAGAGAGTTCATACCTGCCATTGTTCCCGGGTTGGTTACTTTAAGACTACAGGAGGGAAAAGAAAAAAAACTACTTCTAAGTTGTGGAGAAACGCGTGCGCTACTGCGTCCTACTACGGTGTTTTGATCAAAGGTAGAAAACTAGTTTGGTCGCTGATTTAGGAGACGATACGCGACGTACGTCCTGGACCTAAATCTTTGGAATGTAAAAGAGGTTCAGCAAAAGTGTAAAAAGTTAAATACAGGAGTGTCCAGGTGTTGTCCAGACGTTTCTTCTGCTCGGGAGGACTGAAGGGACCATGGGCAGATCAGGAATGCGCGAAACAGGTTTGGTCCGGGGTTTGAGGAGGAGCGGAGCCGTTATGAGATGAGCAGAGCGGAGCAGAGAGAGCTCAGCGGCGGAGTGAAAAAGAGGAGTCTGGGACGGCGCGTGATGTCACGCAAGGGCGGGGCACCCGTGCGTGGTGTGCGTAGAAAAATATGTGACTGATTCTATGATTTTCTTTTAGCAAAGGGGGATTAAACGTGTCATATTAGTCTTTTATTAGCCGATAAAATACAGTTTTCATTTTTGCGCATTACACCCCAGAGTTGTCCTATGGTAAATACACAAAACATGTTTATAAAGTTTTTGCACTAAATCCCAAAGTGATTTCCGCAGTGTTAATTTTCACAGTTTCAGTACCTTCCAGAATGAGTCTTTCAGGGCTCTGTAACTTGGCCACGCCCACCAACCCTATTATTTATAAAGTTAGGCATACACCTGCCTCAACTCTAGAATTCAGCTCCATCCCAAATTGTAGACTTCCTTGCAGAGCAAAGCACCCAGTGCTTGGATGTGACCTCACTACTCACACGGTATTTGTGGTAGCAACACATCAGACCTGAAAATGTGCTAAAATAGTTTTAACACAATGGACACCTTGGACACGCTTATATCCGTGCGACCACACAATTGCCGGAGATGCCAATTGCCTCTTGTAACCCCGTGTGTACAGGAAGCCTTAGTCTCCTCCCTTTCCAATCGGCTCGTGGGTCCCTGGAAGAACGAAAAAATGAACGCAACGGGGCTAAAAGAGCTATTTTCTATTCCGCTTTTCCTCATGGATCGCACATATGTTGTAGTTCAATTTAAATGAAGAGTATGAATGTGTGTTTCAACCACACCTGACATGCACTTTGAGATGTATCAGCTTGTAAAAGTTTGTAACTATCTTCCAACTTTGTTGACTAAATCAGACATCGGCACGTCGCATTTATGAGGTCACCACAGAATCTCTTCTCTTCTAGCGTAGCTGCTATAACCAAATAGCCAGATTGTTTTTTTCCTCCTGAAGGAAGGATTTGAAGTTTGCTGAACTGACAGCCATTTTCCCTCGGTTTTCTCCAAGTCTTGTACAATGACGTCACTTTTGTGATGCACATTTGTAGTCCTGGAGTTATTTTCACACAAAACCTAAAAGTAAGTTTTCCCCCGTTTGAAAATAAACGCTTTCTTGGTATCAAAATGCGTCTTTAAAATTCACAGACATCATATGTGAAATCCATGGAACATAACAAACGGAATTAGAAAATTGCTTTTTTTGCCCTATTGACTTGCATTAATTTTTTCGTTTATCCGGGGACCCATGGTGCGGAAGTAGATGGGCGTGACTTAGGCTCCCTATATTACTCAACGCAAAGCTCACTCCAGCCTAAAAGATACTCACACAAGAGGAAAACCGACTCAGAACTGTCAAAGAAATTGCACAGTGCACACCTGGCTTAAGCTGAGAATCTGTGATATCTGGGAGGGGTTTGGAGTCCAGCTGCTGCTCCTCCAGGTGCAGCTCTCTCTCTCTTGCAAATGGTGGATCTGTTCTGATTTTCCCATTTGTGGCATCACAAACTTTGCATTTTTTGAAACAGCTTGTTTGAAACACATCGTTCCTAACACTGGATGGGTTTTTCCATGTTTGAAGTGTTTATACAGAGGCAGTAGAGACATGCAACAATATGCTTAATACAGCATGTCCCCACGATGACAGTAGAAACAACCGCCACCATTAAAGCTGAAGCTTTAAATAAGGTCCCAAGGAAATGACTGTGTCCACTATAAACACCAAGGCGTTTTTTAAAGTGGTATATTGTAATTAAATTATACTTAAATTTTACTCTTACGTGTTACAAATTGTTCAAAGGGAAAAAAAACTGTATTTAACTAGAACAAGAAATGGAACTGGAAGCTGAGGCTAACACAAAGTTTTACTTCCTCAGTGTAAACAAGTGGAAATTTTCCCAATACACACAAAAAGTAATCTCAGATCATTCTTTTTCAGGTATTGACCTTTATTGAATCACATTGTTGCTGTTGTTTAAATCAAACTTTATGTTTCTTTAATTATTTGATTCTAAAACCACAATAAGAGCCAGCAGGTAGGACCTACAAACCTACATGCTGAATACTCAGACTCTAGTTGCATTATTAGAACATGGAGTATGGAAACGGGATATCAGGGCTGCACTTTCCAAGAATGAATGGAGGTGGAGACACCTGGTCTATCTGTATGATTCATAGTGGCATGACTGCAATTGCTTAATTAGATGTCTAAAAGAAGTTTAATCCACATAGGATTAATGTTGATGATCTACCCATCTCTACAAACAGTACAGGAAAACCACTTTTTGTTCACTGTGGTCATTTTTCCCCAAGTCTTATTAATTTAATACATTACCAACCAAACCTTCTTTCCACATCAGTGTCATCATGTATGAATCAACCGTGGTTGAACAGAGATGTTGCAGCTGACCTACTGCTGTTAAGCCTCTGAGCAGACAAACTTAGGTCATCACAAAGCCGAGCTGGGAAATACGGCCACATCCCATTTCCTGTGAATTCTGACCAGACGGATGAGCCAATGGCCAGCCTGGATGGGGGGTGTCATGAATCTGATTGGTTAAACTTAATCTCAAATATCTTTATAGCAGTTTATGAAAACTTTGCTTTGTTTTTTTTACACGACCATTAACAACACTTTGAATAGTTATTTCCATTGAATTGTGTGTTAGTTTTTTGAAATGAAACATATTTTTGGCCAGCTACTGTAGGACTTTTGACTGGAATAATTCAGTCAGAAAACCATGAGATGTGAAATTAATGGCAATGCAAAGGTTGTCAAATAACATAATTCTCTGAGATTGAAAAGGTTTTAAAACACATTACAGCTGTCCTTGTTGAAACTGGCAGTTGGCCTATTTTATTTGATCAAAATTAATCTCTGTTTCTCCAAATTGATGCATTTAAAAGGACTGATCATACACACATTTCAAAAGAAAAAAAATATTATACGTAAAATCATCAAAAACTAAATTTCAGAGCTTGACACACTATGGCTGTGTCCAAATTCAGGGGTTGCATGCTCATGAGTACCCGTCCTCATTGGTCTCGTGTTCTTCCGTGATCAGTTAGGTCAGATGTTAACAACCGTGAATTGGGACCATCTAGCCTTAAATAATAGTCCCGCCCCTACGTCGGCAGATGTCCTCCTGTCACCTAGCTGCTACCGCACTAAGGCCTAGTCCATCCGCCCCTCCAAAAACTTGCATCCACACCACCGCATTTTAAAAAAAAACTCTGTCCACACGTACCCGGATAAATACGTTGTTAAGGACATGCCAGACCTGTAGGCGGCAGTACTTCCCCCGTTCTTAACCTCGTCCTTCGTCTGTGGTCTTCCGCAAGGAGCAGTAATTCCGCTTGCAAAAACAAACAAGCAGAAAGCGCTTGGACAGTTGATGGATCGGGTAGTGACAGAGCGCAGCTCTGAGGGCTTCCATGATGCCGGCTAGTGTAAACACAGGTCGCACACGTGATGTCAGCATTTTTTTGTCGTGGAAAGTGACGCTGCGGACCTTAAAACTCCGGTTTTGTCTGTCCACACGCAGACACCCAAAATGGAGAAAACGCAGATCTTCACTTTGGCCGGAGTTTTTAAAAAGATCCGTTTTCGTGTGAAAAAACTCCGTTTTTCGTGTGGATGACAGGCCAAAACGTAGGAAAATATCTACGTTTTGGCAGATCCCCGGCTACGTGTGGACAGGGCCTAAGAAGTAGCTGCAGAAATGGAGCTTACAGATGTTTTAAACTTTTCCCTTGTTTTGTTAGTGTTTGAAGAGCTGCAGCAGATGTACAGCCGGCGCCAGAATATGTATGCCAGGGTGAGGCGCAATGATACACTAGAATTGTATTATTTGCCTTTTTTACGTCTTGGAGCTCTTACCAACTTCATGTCAGCACTAGCTTCACGACGTGAGTAATTTGGGGTACTGAAAAACATGAAAATGCTACTGTGTTTCACATCTATCTGTGTGATATCCCGCAGTGCATCTCTGGATTTATAGAGGTGAGGAGACTACACCACACCTGTTCTCAAAATTGAGGAAAAGAAGGACGAATAAAAAAAAAACACATTCTAAGCACTCTTTGAATATGGACAGTTTTTGTTGCGGCGCAGTGGCGTCACTGGTCTTAAAATCCAACCTAATGAACATGCAACCCCTGAATTTGGACACAGGCATTGTGTTCTGACTCTTAAATGAGAAAATACTTATATTTGTTTGTTCATTTGATTTATGAGCTCAAACATTCTTGAAGTGTGCCTCTGAAGAATCGACATTTGAAGGGTCAAATGAACAAACAATAGCTATCTGAGTGTGAGTCCATCCTTAGTTAAAGGGGCCATATCATGGAAAATCCACTTTTTGGACACAGGTCAAGTGTTTTACAGTGTGATATTGTTATTTCCTCACCCAAACCCGTTTTGGCTACATTCATGCATTTTTCCTAGCCTGGCCTGCCAGACTCCTCCTCTGTTTAATTATGCACAGAGAAAGGGTCTGGGAACTCTCCTATTTAAATAACCCCACCCCAGAGAATTCTATCCAAGATCAAGCCAATCAGCGCTGAGTAACGTACGTCACACACCATAACGCCAAGTTTGTCGTAAACATGGCGACTGAAGCGGAGTTCGCTGCGGCTCTTTTCTCTGTTCTAAATGACTTGTCTTTAAAACCACAACAAGTAGAAGCGCTAAAAGCCTTTCTTCTATAAAAAAAATAAACAAATAAAGATGTTTGTGTCGTTGCCAGACGTGATTTTTTTACTACAGCTAAAAAACTACAGCGTTGGGCGGTACAGTCGCCATTTCAGTCTTTTTTCTGATTGGTTATTTTTGAGCTGCCTAGTCCCGCCCCTCATGTGCCTCTTTGCCTGTGAGTTACCAGACTCGTTCTCTGTGCAGAATTTAACAGAGGACGTGTCTGGCAGGCCAGGCAAGCATTTTCCTGTCTCAGGTGCAAATTTTGAGTTTTACTTGGAAAATCCGCCATCTGGTCATTATGCCTTGCTCCTCTCCCAGAAACTAGTCTCTGGTCTGAAACCTGCCTCCCATGACCAGCACAGGATATGAGTCTTAAGCTTGGTTTACGCTTGATGCATTTACATTCCGCTTGGTGATGCGGCTCGCGGATGGAACGAGCTTCACAACTTGCAGCGTTTATGGTTCATGTAGCTCGTCTCTGCGGTGAGCCAATATTCTCCCAAACTGTATGGGGCAGCATGGAGCTCTACAGCATGCATCCAACAGTACACCATAGTAGAAGTAAAAATTACTGTTGTTTACAACACGGCATTATAGCATTTTTAACAGCGTCCTTGTCTTTTCCGACAGTGCGAGCTATTTCTCTCCAAGAATTATTAGCAACATGTTGATCTCGGTGATCTTTGAGAGCTGAATCATACAAATGTCTGTATTTACGAACCTCTGCCATAACTAGTTCTTGCCAGTCCGCCATGTTTTTCCGTGTTCGACCATCCGCGTGGTTAGAAAATTTCGTGCGCGGTGCGGAAAGTTTGGGCCGTGCAGAGGTGCGGTGGAGGGGCGGAGTTGTTAAAATGACGCAAGTTTGCCACATGGAGCCGTGCGAACCTCGCGGACGCGTCAAGCATAAACCAACCTTAAGGCGACTGTTGTAGCAGACTTGGTAGTCCAGTGGTAGTCCAGTGGATGGAGTGCCAGGTTGGACACCTTAACCACTGTAGCCAATACACTGAAACTAACCATTTTTTCCCCCCAAGTATAAATTCAGTCTGATGAAAATAACTCGTATTTAAGATAAATGACATCTCAATAGTGCCAAAGGTAGTATTTTATCATATAATGTTTCCAGCATTGCTCTCAAAGGTTTAAAATGGCATGATATGGAACCTTTAATAATTACCTGAGAGTAATTCTTTAAATTATTTTCTAGCATGTTTCCACTTTTAAGAAAGTGTCCAAGTATTTCTGAAGAGCAAGAAGCCAAACAAGCCTCACCAGTGATGTTCATCATATGGAAGTAAATCAGATTCATGCTCTGTTCTTCATGTTTCCACATGTCACCCTGGCTGTGTTAACACTGGTCATCATCTGTTATCATTATCAGTCAAAGTTGAGTTCAGCTCCATCCAGCTTTAGCTCAAACTCAGACACGGTGTGTACAGCAAGAGGAAAATCTGTCCAAATCACTCTCATGTGTGGACTGAGCTCCTCTCTCTGATTTGCCCCTTGCACCGGAAAAGCTGGAAGCATTGATTTCATTAGACACAGGAGTGTGGGACTTTCTGTTTGCCTTAGCTGCATTCCTCACATACCAGAGGTCCCCTGCCTGCTCTCTGCTTTCTCCGCCTGGTAGGCCACCACAGAGGCAATAAAAAAAGAAAGAAACTGTTGCTGCTGAGAGTTATTGATTCGTGCAACATGATGGAACAATGCTACCTTTGCCCTTCCGTAGTTCCAGTGCACCTAATGACACAGGCAGTGTCTGTTAGCTTGAGCGAACAATTTCACAGAGATTACCTAACATGAACAGCCCTAATCTCATCTATCTGCCTTTAAAATGTTGATTTGGTGTTGATTTAATACGCCGGTGTCCCAGAGGCCTGCAGGTTTCCATCGGCTCTGTCTGAATCACATATGTAATGGCTTGACTGCTGCCTCCAATAACTGACACGCGGAAGGGGAATTTATGAAGCAGCTCAAGTGCAGCCCTTGATTTTTACTGCTGCTGTCAGTAATTTTCACTGAAAACCTCAAAGTCAACATCTATTTATTTTTCTATTAACTAGGATTGTTAGAAAGATCATTTTTGCTTCAAGTTGCCCGGGAGTCAAAGCTCCACCTATTCAAGTTCAAACCACAAACTTTGAAAGAATTCATTTTAGAGGCCCGCTTGACCTACTTTTACATGTGAGACATCTCAGAACTGTTTATTTTATCTCTACGTGAGGATAATCCAGCATGTGTCAGGCTCCCAGCTGTGTGTCTGCATGACAAGGACTTCCTTTGTCTTTGTGTGTGCAAAGTATGGAACTGCATTTCCCTGGGATATCCTCTGAGAGATCCAGACAATGCCACATCTTAATGGAAAGCTGAAGAGATTTTTTACTCCTGTTGCTCACTTTTTATGTGATTTACTGGATCCTTATCTATTGTTGTTAAAATCTAATTTTATTGATAATCCCTACATTGGACATCTTTGATCCCATAGGATTTTGATAACTTTGATTTCTTCACTTTTCACACACACACACACACACACACACACACACACACACACACACACACACACACACACACACACACACACACACACACACACACACACACACACACACACACACACACACACACATGCGCGTACGCATGCACATACACACCCACTAACACACTCTTGAGCACATGCTGTTAAATGCTAGGGGAACGGATGCTGACAGAAAAACTGCTTTGTGGTTTGCGGTGATGCCAACAATCTACAATCAGACCCATTTTCCTCGCTTGTAAAATAAATTGATTCATTGCTTGGTTTGATTTCCTGAATTAGTTACTATTACAAAAAAAAACTTCTAACAGTTGATGCCATTCCTGAAAAATACACTTCAGACAACAAGGATTCGATAGAAGAACTACGAGTCTGGAAAATTTTTTAAAACAAGGTAAACAAATCTGTTGCTGTGGAATTGAAAGAAAAAGGATCTCCTCCCTGCTTGAGACTATTTTCCCACATTAACAAACTGTGTGAGATTAGAAGGCATTATGGGCAATACTGTATATGCATCAGGAAAAAGTTGAAAATGTAAGAACTCATTAGACTTGTTCAAGGATGAATCTAAGAAAAATAATCCGGAAAAACATTTTGTATGATTTTTATTTTTTTATTTTAGCGCATGAAAAAGATATTTGATCTGCTTTTGTCTTAAAAAACCCATACTCCCATACTCATTATCTAAAGTAATTGCACCAGTTCGAACCTGTTGCCTGTATAAAAGTAATCTGTCCACACACTCACTCAATCAGACTCCAAACTCTCCACCGTTGGCAAGACAAAAGAGCTGTCCCCAGGGACAAAATCTTAGATCTGCACAAGGCTGGGATGGATTTGTACCTCAATGGACAAATAACTTGCTGAGAAGGCAGCAACTGTAAGTGCAATCATTAGAAAGTAAAAGAAACTCAAGATTGGCAATCAATTTCCCTCAAACTTGAACTCCTTGCAAGATCTCATCTTGGTGTTTCAAAGATCACGCGAATGGTGAGGGATCAGCCCTGAGCTATATGGAAGAATCTGATTAATGGCCTGCAGGGAGCTGGGACCACAGCCTAAAAGGTTACCATTAGAACACAAATTGCCATCATGAATCAAAATATAGACTGTGCAATGCCTCTCTACTCAAGCCAGCACATGTTCAAGTCTGAAGTTTGCCATTGACCATCTGGATGATCCAGAAGAGGTCATAGAAAAGGTCATGTGGTCAGATAAAACCAAAATAGAACTTTGTGGCATAAAATCTACTTGGCATGTTTTGAGGACATTGGACGTTAAGTATCCAAAGAACACCATCCCAGTTGTAAAGCACGGGGGTGGAAACATCGTGCTTTGGGGTGCTTTTCTGCAATGGGGACAGAAAGACTGCATGGTATTTAGAAGAGGACGTATCAGGTCAAGTGTTGTGAGATTTTGTTAGAACATCAAAGTCGGGTTGTGGCTGGGCCAGAGTGACAGTGACCTGAAACACACAGCTGGGCAACTATGGAGTAAGGGCCTCTTAAAGGTTCACTGGCAGAGGCGAGGCTGTCGAGCACAGGCGCCACCAGTCCCTCTGACCACCACCAACAGGCAAGAAGAGTTTAGTGTCTTGCCTAAGGACACAACAGCAGAATTCTCTGTCGGAAGCCAGAATCAAACTGGAAATCTTCCGATTACTGGACTACCCGCTCTACCTCCTGAGCTACTGCTGCTGTTTTCTTCATTGATCCACAAAATAAAACACAGTCAGAGGGAAAAGTGTGAGTGAGGCATCGCCTCTGCCAGTGCGCCCCAGGGCAGCTGTGGCTACATCGTAGCTCATCACCACCAGAGTGTGAATGGGTGAATGTTTGATTGTGCTGTAAAGCACATTGGGGGGTTCTAGGACTCTAGAAGGTGCTATATCAAATATAGACTACTTACCATTTACCAAAATGGTCAAACAATGAATAATATAGTTTTACCACACTGCTGTGATGCATCTAATTACAAAAAAAAGGAATCAGAGAAGCAATCCTCTGAAATTTCAAGCAGGTTTGAAGTGTGTGTGTGTGTGAGAGAGAGAGAGAGAGAGAGAGAGAGAGAGAGAGAGAGAGAGAGAGAGAGAGAGAGAGAGAGAGAGAGAGAGAGAGAGAGAGAGAGAGAGAGAGAGAGAGAGAGAGAGAGAGAGAGAGAGAGAGAGAGAGAGAGAGAGAGAGAGGGAGAGAGAGAGATATATTATTCTAACAAAG
>NC_091748.1:55762625-55835125 GCF_043380555.1 Nothobranchius furzeri | reverse complement strand
ATTCATTACATGCTTTTCTTGTTAATCTTAGTTGAATCACATCACCTGCTGAAACGTGAGAAGGGAATTGTTCTTTTAAATGTCATTAAGGGAATGAAAACTTCATGACATGCTCCTAATAAACGACCCACGAGTGAAAAGATGTGTTAAAGTGTCAACACAAGTAAATTATAATAAAACTATGTCCTTTTACAGTCAAATATTGCTCTTGACATTGGTTATTTACCAACCAGTGCTTGTTGCTGTGTCAACTGGAGGACCCAATGGTGGACACCAGCCATGATAGAAGCTGAAGACAGAGGATTTTGGGGCTTGATTGTCACAGAGGACCTGAAGCAGCTGACAGGTACCCGTTTTCAGAAACACTGTTGGTTTATTGGTTGCAGAAGCAAAACCTCAGGTGTGGGAGGAATGCAGAGACACCAAGAAGGAGGAATTCTGGGTGACCTCTTGGAGAACAGTACGCTGACTCGTGAAAGGAAAGCAGGGATCATTCCAGGCTGTTTATAGTTTGGGTGGAGGACTACTGACCTGTAAAGGGCATATTGTCAAAGGACTTGGGTGGAGTAAAGTTAATCACACAGGTGGAGGTCAGAAAACAAAGCTTCCCTTTGGCAAGGTACAAGGTGTGGATGAGATTCATGCTGAGATGCTGAAGGCTCTGGATGTAGCGGGGCTGCCATGGCTCTTCAGTGTTGGACTGGAATGACACCTGTTTATCTGCAGACAGCAGTGGTAGTCCCACTTTTCAGAAAGGGAGACCAGAACGTTCTGACTTCAGGGGCATCAAACTTCTCTAGTTTAGTCTCTCTAGAAAGTTTCTCTAGCGCGTTAGAGGAGGCTCTGACCCACCGTTGAAACTCAGAACCAAGAGGAGCAGAATGGTTTTTCTCAGGGTCATGGGGGTTTGGATATTCAGTCCTAACTGGCTTTCCTTCATGATTTTCTGTAGGTGGTGGGTGCCAGGACCACTTGTAAGGGCCATTCCTGTCCAACTGAAGAAAGAGCGCATCTGCTTTCTCAGTCGAGTTTGCTCTTGGTACGGGGGCAGTGCTCCACCAGGGCTGCCTCTTTGCCCCCAATCCTGTTTGTGGTGACAGGATCTCAAGGTACAATTGAGAAGAGATGGGTGTGTGGAATGGAAACATCAGGATCTCATCTTTGCTTTTCCCATATGATGTGTTGTTTTATGCCGCTGCAAGCCACAACCTTCTGGTATGAACTGGGACGATTCACAGCTGAGTGTGAAGAGGTTGGGATGGGTCAAGAAGATCAAATATCAGACCATGGTTCTGTACAGAAAAACTGTGTAAAGCTCCTTCTACACTGGGAACGGGTCTTGGCCTCAAGTGAAGGAGTTCAAGTATCTATGGTGTCTTGTTCCTGGGTGATGGTAGAATGGAGCCAGAGATGGACTGACTGATCAGGGCTTCATCTTTAGTAATGAGAGTCTTGTTGTGGTTAAGAGGGTGCAGAGTAAAAAGGCAAAGCTCTTGAATTACTGGTCTGTCTTCATTCCATCCCTCATCTGTGGTCATAAAGAAATTCTTTAATGCCTACATGGAGTCACCAAGGAGACCTCTGTTTCACGTTGGTAAATAGATAAGAAGAAAATGGAAACATTTCTGGCTTCTGGTTCAACCGAGTTACTGCTGGAACCCTGAGCTAACTTCTACATCCAACACAGTCCTGTTTGATCCTGTAACAATAGGCTGTTACTTTCAACATACGGGTCCTTCTCAAAAAATTGCATATTGTGATGAAGTTCATTATTGTCTGTAATGTAGATAAACATTAGACTTTCATATATATTAGATTCATTACACACAACTGAAGTAGTTCAAGCCTTTTATTGTTTCTAATACTGATGATTTTGGTGTACAGCTCATGAAAACCCAAAAATCCTATCTCAAAAAATTAACATATCATGAAAAGGTTTTCTAAACAAGCTATTAACCTAATCATCTAAATCTACTAATTAACTCTAAACACCTGCAAAAGATTCCTGAGGCTTTTAAAAACTCCCAGCCTGGTTCATTACTCAAAACCACAATCATGGGTAAGACTGCCGACCTGACTGCTGTCCAGAAGGCCATCACTGACACCCTCAAGCAAGAGGGTAAGACACAGAAAGAAATTTCTGAACGAACTGGCTGTTCCCAGAGTGCTGTATCAAGGCACCTCAGTGGGAAGTCTGTGGGAAGGAAAAAGTGTGGCAGAAAACGCTGCATAACGAGAAGAGGTGACCGGACCCTGAGGAAGATTGTGGAGAAAGCCCGATTACAGACCTTGGGGGACCTGCGGAAGCAGTGGACTGAGTCTGGAGTAGAAACATCCAGAGCCACCGTGTACAGGTGTGTGTAGGAAATGGGCTACAGGTGCCGCATTCCCCAGGTCAAGCCACTTTTGAACCAGAAACAGAGGGAGAAGCGCCTGACCTGGGCTACAGAGAAGCAGCACTGAAATGTTGCTCAGTGGTCCAAAGTACTTTTTTTGGATGAAAGCAAATTTTGCATGTCATTCGGAAATCAAGGTGCCAGAGTCTGGAGGAAGACTGGGCACAGGGAAATGTCAAAACTCCTCAAGTCCAGTGTCAGGTACCCACAGTCAGTGATGGTCTGGGGTGCCATGTCAGCTGCTGGTGTTGGTCCACTGTGTTTTATCAAGGGCAGGGTCAATGCAGCTAGCTATCTGGAGATTTTGGAGCACTTCATGCTTCCATCTGCTGAAAGTCTTTGTGGAGATGAAGATTTCATTTTTCAGCACGACCTGGCACCTGCTCACAGTGCCAAAACCACTGGTAAATGGTTTACTGACCATGGTACGACTGTGCTCAATTGGCCTGCCAACTCTCCTGACCTGAACCACGTAGAGAATCTGTGGGATATTGTGAAGAGAAAGTTGAGAGACGCAAGACCCAACACTCTGGATGAGCTTAACGCCGGGGACACACCGTTCGCGGAAGCGCCGCGAAGCGCCGAGAAGCGAATCGCTCACGAAATTCGGCCGCTGCTCGCCGCTCCTCAGTTCAGATCAGACGCGCCCCAGTCGAGGCGCGCCTCGGCTCAGCTGTAGTTTTTCTTTTAAACACTTGGTGTCCTCCATTTCCTCTCTGCCTTTTCTCAGCTCTTTTCCTACGTTTGAGTGTTTGTGCGCGTGCGCGCGCGTGTGTGTGTGTGTGTGAACCTATGGTATGAGTTGTTTCTGCCAGTTGAATCTCTTGGAACCCGCTCCAATTCTGCAGCTGTATCCTAGCAGTTTCTTCCGACATGGGTACGTAAACAATCATGTTTTTCGGGGGTCGTACAGCTCCTTGTGTTTCTCAACTTCCATAATTAATTTAAAGTCATCCATCCTAACTGCTTGCCTCAGACTTTCTGCCTCTCTGTCCTGTTTGCTCCGGTGAAAAGACACCCAAAACCACTCCCCCCTTCACGTGGTCACACACGCACACAAGTTCGATGTGTGTGTATGTGTGTGCGTGTTCGTGTGGTTTTTCTGCAGTGTCTGTTTACGAACACATTTGACTATTGCGGAATTTTATTTTGAAATGCTTTATTTTGTTAACTTTACCGGCCTGCCTCTTATGTCTACGTTTGACTTCCTGCCAGAATTGACGCGATTCACCCGCGGCTCGCGAAAAAAATAGAGCCAACGCTATCGTATGGCGTTTAAAGCGTGCCACAACCCGTGCACGCGCATTGGGTCCACAGCGCGCGTGTGAACGGGACTCGCGCGCGTGTGAACGGGACTCGCGAGCGAAAATATACATGGCGAGAGGTCATTTGTGCACAGAGAGGGAGCAAACTGTGTCTGTGAGCGCACAAGGATGTGCACAAGTGACAAACCTGCGTGCGCACGTTGTCAACGAGCACACGGCAGAGGAAAACGTGCGCGCGCGGCAGCCTCTGTGCGCGCTCGGCAGCCTCTCTGCGCGCTCGGTTTCTGACTCCTGCTCGCTCGGCTGTAAGGGCTTTTGGCACTCTGGAGGCGTGGCCTGTGGCAGATCTTGTCTGTCCTCTGATTGGTTAGTTCACCCCGCACTTTACCCTCTATCTATATAAAAAAGTCTGATGTTCAGTAGTTGCTGGCATAGCTCAGCTGGGAAAGCAGGTGACTCTCGCCCCGGAGGATCCAGGTTCGAGTCCGGGCAAGGAAAATGTAGTAGACGTCATGTTAATTTTTCTTTAATTTCAGGTATTTTACAGTTGTGACCGTTCAACTGTCATTAAACGTCCGAATGTTTGCTGGGCAGTGTTTTAAAAAGTGCACATAAGCTAGATGGTTTTAACCATATAAAATTACATTTTTTGTGATACTGGAAAAATACATACTGAAATAAAACTACTGATTGAAAACTTTATGACTGTGGTTGTACAATATATGACTCACTAATACACTGCAAACTCCCTTAGAGTGGGGCTTCCAGAGAGAGAGAGAGAGAGAGAGAGAGAGAAAAGTTCTTGCCTCATTAATGAATTGTTTATTTTTTTCAGTATTTAATTGACAAATTATCCTTTCAAATAATTAATTGATGAGTTACATAATTGTCCATTTCATAAAGAAACTGCATATCAAGCTTTCATTCAGATGACCTTCAACAGTGCTGCACCCTGCTGAGGGACATCCGAGTAAAACCTTGAGATGGCCATTTTCTGTTCACTAACTTGCTTTAGTAAATCCTTACTTTTGTTAAATAAATCAGTTGTTGAACCCCCACTCCTCTGTTTGGTCTCCTTTCTTATTACAGCCCACCACTTCCAGTCTGGGTTGTAACAATCTGCAGACAGATTTCTGAGTATCTCCTCCTTTACACAGATCCTCACTGAGCCATGTACTGTGAACAAATAGTTTCTCCATGATATTATCCAGCAAGGTCCCGTTTTTGTCAAAACAAGGGTGAGGTAATGAAAAAATAGAAATATTTCATTAAATTAACATTTAAATTATTTATATGCATCATTAAAATAAAAAAAAACATGTTTTGAAATATATAAAGTGCACCAAACTTGACTCAGTCCATTCAACAATTCTAAATGGACAATTATGTAACTCATCAATTAATTATTTGAAAGGATAATTTGTCAATTAAATACTGAAAAAAATAAACAATTCATTAATGAGGCAAGAACTTCTCTCTCTCTCTCTCTCTCTCTCTCTCTCTCTCTCTCTCTCTCTCTCTCTCTCTCTCTCTCTCTCTCTCTCTCTCTCTCTCTCTCTCTCTCTCTCTCTCTCTCTCTCTCTCTCTCTCTCTCTCTCTCTCTCTCTCTCTCTCTCTCTCTCTCTCTCTCTCTCTCTCTGGAAGCCCCACTCTAAGGGAGTTTGCAGTGTATTAGTGAGTCATATATTGTACAACCACAGTCATAAAGTTTTCAATCAGTAGTTTTATTTCAGTATGTATTTTTCCAGTATCACAAAAAATGTAATTTTATATGGTTAAAACCATCTAGCTTATGTGCACTTTTTAAAACACTGCCCAGCAAACATTCGGACGTTTAATGACAGTTGAACGGTCACAACTGTAAAATACCTGAAATTAAGAAAAATTAACATGACGTCTACTACATTCTCCTTGGCCGGACTCAAACCTGGATCCTCCGGGGCGAGAGTCACCCACTCTCCCAGCTGAGCTATGCCAGCAACTACTGAACAACAGACTTTTTTATATAGATAGAGGGTAAAGTGCGGGGTAAACTAACCAATCAGAGGACAGACAAGATCTGCCACAGGCCACGCCTCCAGAGTGCCAAAAGCCCTTACAGCCGAGCGAGCAGGAGTCAGAAACCGAGCGTGCAGAGAGGCTGCCGAGCACGCACAGAGGCTGCCGCGCGCGCACGTTTTCCTCTGCCGTGTGCTCGTTGACAACGCGCGCACGCAGGTTTGTCACTTGTGCACATCCTTGTGCGCTCACAGACACAGTTTGCTCCCTCTCAGTGCACAAATGACCTCTCGCCATGTATATTTTCGCTCACGAGTCCCGTTCACACGCGCGCGAGTCCCGTTCACACGCGCGCTGCCATGTATATTTGCGCTCGCGAGTCCCGTTCACACGCGCGCTGTGGACCCAATGCGCGTGCACGGGTTGTGGCACGCTTTAAATGCCATACAACGCCGAAATGATCGCTGCACGGCGCGGGCTGGAGCGCCGGCGCGCGCCGGCGCGAGGCGATTCGCGGCGCTTCGGCGGCCCATTTGGTCTATAGAATAGCTTAACAAGGGCGCCGAATGAAGACGGTCCCATTTTCGCGGCGCTTCGCGGCGCTTCCGCGGCCAGTGTGTCCCCGGCCTAAGGCCGCTATCGAAGCATCCTGGGCCTCCATGACACCTCAGCAGTGCCACTGCTGACTGCCTCCATGCCACGCCGCACTGAAGCAGTCATTTCAGCAAAAGGATTCCAGACCAAGTATTGAGTGCATAACTGAACATAATTAATTGAAGGTTGACTTTTTTTGTATTAAAAACACTTTTCTTTTATTGGTCGGATGAAATATGCTAATTTTCTGAGATAGGAATTTTGGGTTTTCATGAGCTGTATGCCAAAATCATCAATATTAGAAACAATTAAAGGCTTGAACTACTTCAGTTGTGTGTAATGAATATAATATATATGAAAGTCTAATGTTTATCAGTACATTACAGACATTAATGAACTTTATCACAATATGCTAATTTTTTGAGAAGGACCTGTAGTTCCTGGTGTTTGTATTGTGTGGTCCTTATCACCGGTGTAGCAAACAGCTAAACCAACCTCATTTTCACAACTCATTCACTTTCTTTTGCTTGTTTTAAACCTATTAGGATAATTGTTAGGATCACAGTTTGTGATGCGAGTTTCCTCACCAGGGTGACTTGCTCAGCCTCAGAAGTTGAGGTTGTATTTTTGCACCTCATATTCCATTCAATGTTCCTCCTCATCAAAGGGAGTCAGCTTTATGCACCTACGGTTCCATGGTCTCCTCTCTGAGAAGGAGACCCAGAAACTGACCCAGAACTAGATGGAGATGATTATTTATCACCTCTAACCTCAGAACTGCTCATTATCCCCTGGGATGTGAGGGACTTCCCTCCTTGACCTGCTTCATCCACCTGATCTCAGATAGAGGAAAGGGAAGGTAATGTGTGGCGTTCTTATATAAAATCTTTAAAAGATATCAGCACTTTCACTTAAGGAGTAAGTAGAATACTTTTTGTCATCAACCTGTTCAGATAAACAGCCACACATCTGTGCTGTTTCCTGGAAAAGTCTCCAGGACCCATCCTAAACACCCAGCAGCATCGTTCCCCTCGCCTTTTAGACGCAGCAGCTGTTTGTCTCCTACACATGTTGGATGAGTGCGTTCCACTCAGTCACTCAGTGATCTATTGATGAGTGTTATTTAGTGTTGTGACAAGTTTTCCTCTTCATGCTTTAAGTATGCTTCCACTTGTTGCTGCTCGACCGCAGAAATGCTGCGGAGAGTCAGAGGCTGGAGAAGATGAGCCACACATGAAAGGGAAGCTGTTTTCATTAGTATTATTTACAAATGGGAACAGACTGTAGCTGAGCAGATGAAGAGAGAAACTTACTGTCTTTGTGTGCTTAAATGGTTTCAGCCACACCAGTAGAAAAAGAAGTTCCTTTTGTTTGTGTCTGTGAGGGAGCTCCGGCACCCTTGGGCTGTGAACACACAGCATTTAGACAGGATACCACCTGGACTTTCATGACACACACACACACACACACACACACACACACACACACACACACACACACACACACACACACACACACACACACACACACACACACACACACACTTCTCCTCTTTGTCCATGCAGACAGAAACACACGTTTCCTGTGTGACGTCTAGCTGCTGTGCTCCCTAATGACGTCATGACCTCAGCAGCTTTCACTCACACACAAACTCTCATGCCTCCTTCCCAGGCACAGACAACCGGCAATTAGCTGAGCAATGAGAGATGACTACATGTTTGAACATCTCTTCGTTTTCCAGACACATGGCTGTGTCACAATATGCTCAGATTATTGTTTCACAGTTTCAGCCTAGCATAAAAACAAAAAGCACACCAACCAGATGTCTCAAGGACTGTGCTGAAATGCACAATTAGATTTAAATTGGTGTCAGTCAAAGGACGAGCTCATCAAGTTTTTAGCTACTCCTAATGAATTCCACATTACAAACAGTTCAGTAGGTGTTGTGCGTGCTGGAGACTGAACCTGCAGCTCAGGTTCAGGTGGTGAGAAATCATTCTGTAAGGAAATAAAGAATCTTACAGCTTATGTATCAATCAATCAGTCAGATTTATATATAAAGCGCTTTTCAAACAAAGTGTTACTCAAACTGCTTTACAAAATGACCCCAGATTCCCATAACAGGTTCAAAACATTAACAGACATATGCAAGCGCGCGCACACACACACACACACACACACACACACACACACACACACACACACACACACACAAGTAAAAATTATATTTGGCTGAGTCCAGATGAGCTAAGTAAGGTAAGGCAAGGAAACGCCATCAGAGGAGCCATCTGCCCCGGCAGATTAGTGTTCCACACTAAGTCAGGGCGCTCAGTGGAGGGGGAGCATAGACCCCCACCTATAGAGCGCCCAGGAAGCTACAGTCGACCACCGCTCCCGGGGCAGAGGGCCCCTCCAGAGGAAACACTGGATTAAAATGAGTAAAAATATAATAAAAGAGCTAATATAAGGGACAAAAGTTAGAAAATAAGTAATAAATAAAATCATATAGACAGTAAAATAATAATATTAAATAATGAAAACACTGCTAAAATATAATCACATAAATCATGCAAAGCAAGCAATAACATATAATCATGTAAAAGGAGAAATAAAACTGTAGTAAATATTTAGATAAAAGCTAACCTAAAAAGATGGGTCTAGAGCCTGGACTTCAAAACATGAGCGTTCTCTGCAGCCCTGAGGTCCTCTGGCAGCTTGTTCCAGAGGCGAGGGCCATAACACTGGAAGGACGCCTTGCCGTGAGTGTGTGTCCTGACTTTATGGATGACCAGGAGACGCCTGCCAGAGGAGCGCAGAGGCCGTGAGGGTTCATATGGTAAAAACAGTTCTGAGAGATAAGAAGGCCCAAGACTGTTAAGACACTTAAAAACCATTAGAAGAACCTTAAAATTGATCCTGAAACATACGGGGAGCCAATGCGATGATTCTAAATCTGGTGTAATGGTGTATGAACCCTTCCTAGAACCTGAACTCAGTTATTTAGTCATCAACGTTTCTCTGTGTGGTATTTTGTTAAATATTCAATGCATTTAGGCATGTTGACATGGTCAAGACGATCTGCAACAGTTCAAACCGAGCTTCAGAAAGGGGAAGAAAGGTGATTGAAGTGACTTTGAACGTGGCGTGGTTGTTGGTGCCAGACGGGCTGGTCTGAGTATTTCAGAAACTGCTGATCTTCTGGGATTGTCCAACACAACCATCTCTAGGGTTTACAGAGAATGGTCTGAAAAAGGGAAAACATCCAGTGAGCGGCAGCTCTGTGGGCGAAATGCCTTGTTGATGCCAGAGGTCAATAGCCTAGTGAAGAGGTCAGAGGACAAGGACCAGACTGGTAGAGCTGATAGAAAGACAACAGTAACTCAAATAACCACTCGTTACAAACAACGTATAGAAGAGCATCTCTGAATGCACACCACGTTGAACCTTGAGGCAGATGGGCTACAGCAGCAGAAGATCACATCAGGAGCCACTCCTGTCAGCTAAGATCAGGAAACTGAGGCTACATTTAGCGCAGGCTAACCAAAATTGGACGATAGAAGATTGGAAAGAGGAAGTCCTTCAAGACTGTTGGAGAACCATTTCAGGTGACTACCTCTTGAAGCTCATCAAGAGAATGCCAAGAGTGTTTAAAGCAGTAATCAGAGCAAAGGGTGGCTATTGTGGAAAAAATAGAATATAAAACATGTTTTCAGTTATTTCACCTTTTTTTGGTTAAATACAAAACTCCACTTGTGTTCATTCATAGTGTTGATGCCTTCAGTGAGAATCTACCATGAAAATAAAGAAAACACATTGAATGAGAAGGTGTGTCTAAACCTTTGGCCTGTACTGGATGTATAAAATGACAAAAAAGAGAAACTGATTTTTTTTTAGAATGATCTTACTATAATCTAGCTATCTGGCTAAAATGAAAGCAATAAAAAAAAGCTGCTTGTTTGAGTAATTTTGGTTTCATGACAAGCCTTCAGATGCAGATCCTTGAGAGATATGATGTCTATTTAGAAGTAGGTAAAAATTGTAAGTAATGACTACGTACTTTTTTGAACCGCCTCTTGAATGAATTAGTTAAATTCATCAAAGTAAGTAATAGATAAAATAACAACAAAACAAAGTTTAGGATCAACTTCAAAACACACCTAACTGGCAGGCTGACATAATAGTGTGGGATTATTACAGTCATAAATAAGGAGGAAACACTTGGAGGTTACAGTGTGTGACAGACATGAATGAATGAGACGGTGACGACACATCAGATGCAGGAACTCCAGCATGCCGTCTTCAGCCTTATAAGGAGAAGATCCTTTTGACTCATTTGTTATCAGACAGACTGAACGACACGCTGACTCTTCAGGGCGATCAGCTGCTGCTCAGTAAAGCTGCAGTCATTATCACCGCCGCACACCACTTCCCTTTTTCATAATGCCTCCAATTTGGAGTTCCTGTCTCCTCCCTTGATTAAGTCCCCGACAACAATCATCCCTTCTTTCTGTCGTCTTTGCTTTGCTTCACACGAGGCAGTTTCTACATCCAACCCTGTTTCAGATCAGAGTTGGCTGTGTGTGCGTGCATGCGTGCGTGCGTGCGTGTGTGTGTGTGTGTGTGTGTGTCAACCTGGCAGGGTGAGTGAGAATGAGGATGGGTTGGGCTTCCAGCTAGAGTAAAAAAAAGAGGAAAACCCTCCCACAGGAAACCAGCGCTCTACTCCACATGTCCTTTTAAGGTAAAAAACTCCCCAAAATGCATCCAGCCTGGGAAAAGAGCTAATATATAGTTGAATTTAAAGCAACAGAAGGAGCTGGTCAAGGCAGGAAGTTTGGGAAGTGCTTTGGAGAAGTGAAGCAAACAAAACACACACGTTGTAATCAGAAGTCACACATACTATTTTCTGACTTGTTGCGTTTTTCCTGCACAGTGGCTGCTTAGGCCACATTTCCATAACATTTCACTATCAGAGAGGTTATATAACAGTGTTATGAGTCACTAAGTCAGTGGAGTGTTGCAGACGTTCACGTCTGTCTGCAGTCTGACTTGTACTGAGGTGAGTGTGGTAAGTGGCCCCCGTGTGCTTTTCCACCACGGGGAAATTGTCTGCAAGTAGGATGACATGGAAACTAGAGGCGTGTCCAAAAATTTCAGGATTGAGGAAGCAAAAATAGACTGCAATTTAGGAATATCGAGCTTCCTGATGTTTCACAAGTAGTATTTTACTCCTAATCTTGGCTTCATTGAACCCTTAGAGGTCAGGTTTTACACACAAACCCAGCCGTGACCGAGGAAACGATGCAAGAGAACAAAGAAAATGTCATTATTTTTGCACGTGTTCTTGGACATTCTGAGATTCCACATTCCTGGATGAGATAAACAAAGGTGACACATATCTGTGGAACGTAAATTATACAATGATAACATCTCTCCATGGCAACAGTGCTCTCACATTGTTCATCTCTAGTTTGCTTTCATGCCAGTTCAATCTCGGAGCTGAAAAGTGCAGATGTCTTCAGATTCACTCGTTTTAGCAGCATAACACAATACTTTGTCAAAACTGTTAAAATCTGATTACTACCATAGTTAGACTAGTGGCTGTTGTGGTTTGAGTTTTGTGAAGGTAAATGAATGGTTACTCTTTAAAGTAGCATTGTGATGTTTCTGATTCAAGGAAACAGCACGTTTGTTGTCTCCACTTATTGCTTTTTGCTACTAGCAGACACCAGGAACATATGTGTACATGAGTGTATGCGTGTGTGCATGCATGCGTGCCTCAGTGGCGCCCCCAGATCTTTTCCATAGGGGTGGCTAGGTGGGGCTAGAGAAAATTTATAGGGTGGCACACCAGACTGGACCGTGTGGTAGCTCAAGGAGAGTTTAGCCTGTGGCAATGCATTGCATGCTCCTTTATTCTTTTTCATTATAAAACAATACGCATCCAACACACCTCAAATCTGACAAAAACTTTCAGGAAAATACATTTCAAACAGTTATTTGGAATGTTATTTATTGTAGAATTTTTAGAACATGTAATTTTTTTAAACAATGATTTCTTAAGTTTTTAGAACAACACAAATAACAACAAATCAGCACAGCCAAATATAAACAAGAAAAAGAAAAACAAATACAGGTACATGAGTTACAAATATATATGTCTGGGTCAAAATATGTACAACGTTTCACATTTGAAGTCAAGGGAAATTAACAGGGGGGGGGGGGGATACAGACATTAATCATGGTGTTTAAAAGCAAAATGTGACCCCCCCTTTATGTAATAACACAGCAAGGTCACGAGGTAAGTGATCAAGCAACGGCTGCCATGTCCTACAGAATGCATTGCAATTGCCCTTTATGACGGCACTGAGGCGCTCCATTGGCAGCACCTTAAACATTTCTCTGTACCATTGTGTGACAGTGGGAGGCTGTCTCCAAATCCATTGAAACAGTACAGAACACGCAGTTTAATTCACCTGTTGATGTCTTCACAAAAACATCCACAACAACTACAGGAGGGTAGCCCAATCCTGTTCCTGGCGGGCCGGCATGCAGCATTTTTTAGTTTTAACTCTGTTGTAACACACCTGATTTCAGATCAGCAGGTGATTAACTGGCTTCTGCAGAGCCTGATGAACTGCTGCACAGGTGATTCAACCTCTGAATCAAGCGTGCTGGAGCGGAAAAACCACTAAAACATGCTGGATACTGGTCCTCCAGGACCCTGCTATAGAGACTCAAACTTTTGTTTTAAAAAAAGGGAGCTGGAGAAACAAATATATATTTTAAAATTCAGGACATTTATATACTCATTAACTGTACATTTTTATTGAGTTTTGCATTTATGTCTGATCAAATAATATGAATTTATTGTTTGTGTGATTCATTAATGATTTATGTTATGGTAAATGGCCCATATTTAATATAGCACCTTCTAGAGTCCTGGGACCCCCCAAGGCACTTTACAACACAATCAGTCATTCACCCATTCACACACACACACACACACACACATTCACACACTGGTGGGGATGAGCCACGATGTAGCCACAGCTGTCCTGGGGTGCACTGACAGAGGCGAGGCTGCCGAGCACAGGCGCCACTGATCCCTCCAACCACCACCAGCAGGCAAGGTGGATAAGTGTCTTGCACAAGGTCACATAGAACATCGGTCTCTTCTGGTTTGGCCAGTAGGGTGGCCAGGTGTGGCAATTTTCTAGGGGTTAAAAGTGCCACACCTGGCCACCCCTTGGGGCTGCCACAGACATGTTTGTGTGCGTGCGCGTGCGTGCGTGTGTGTGTGTGTGTGTGAGCCACCTCCTCTTGTCCCTGTAATCTTTTGCCTCTGACATTGTTTACAGATGATCTTTATCCCCTCATCCCACTCATTCAGGAGAAAACAGAGGGCAGACTGTGGGGGACGAGGGAGGGACAGAAGTCAAACTGAGATTTTCTGTCAGCAGCTGTGAAGAGCCTGGAATTAACTAACTTGGCAGGACTTTAAGTCAAAAAGGCACTAAATTACAGTGTAAGTAGATGCAGTCACCCATGAGTTGTGATCATTTCCTGTCTAAATAAGTCCAGGCTGTGTTATTAATTTAGGTCCAGATTTTGCTGTTTTTATTTATTTATTTATTTATTTTACTAATCTTCCAGTCTTCACTTACTCCCTCTGAGTGAACTATTTGACTCTGCAACGTTTGAAAACTTTGCTCTGCTCTCAGTTAGCTGCCAGCTACTGGATCTGCTTCTGCGGGCCGAGAACGTAGTAAGGCAGTAAAGATGCGGGCTGTAAAACATAAACAATTAGCTGTAATGAGCTATAAAGTTCTACAGGGCTGAGGGGAGCTGCAGAGTTGGCTTCACACTGCAGACCACCTCCTGTACATCAGATCTTATGCACAATATGGTGTCAAAGGTCAAACGCATTCAGAGCAGACCTCATGTGTTTCTAAAGGTGAGGCTGTTAGTATTTACACAAAGCTGCAGAGGTTATCTGAGAAGGAAGAATGTGTGAGGTCAGCCCACAGCTATTCAGCTGATAGGCTGCTGGGATCTGCCAGCAAAGCCCTGTCAGAGGAATTGTGAAGAGCTTCTACTTCCACCTAGTCATTGGAGTGCAAAGGCCATCGCAAGTGAGATCAACACCCTTTCTGAATTAGAGATGAAAGAAAATGAGAGAAAAAGTAAGCAGAGAACACCATCGCTGCTGATCGCTGCAAACTGAGCTAATCCAACAGCTGTTGCAGATTTCATTAATCCACACTCATCTCAACTGAAACTCATTCTTGGAAGAAATTCATAGAAAAAGAAAAGTGACTGAAAGAAACATGGCCTGCCTTTATTTCTCCAGATTTTCTGGCGGCTGACTTCATCGTCATCTTCAACAATCAGAACATGACCAACCTTCTGCAGAGGTCCTGCCTGAGGCTGCTTGCTGGCTGCCTGTGAGATTGTCCTGCCCTGAAGCAATGTGGGCGTTGCTCTACCCAACCCAAAGGCCTAAAATGTGCTCCTTCTTGGTTTCCCACTCTGCTGTGGGCCTTTGGATCCAGAAATGTATTTTAGAAAAAAAAATAAGGATTTAACAGTCATTGTTTTCACCAATGATTATCCTTCTGTCATGGCCTTTCACTGTCACCTTCTGCTGCTCACCTTTACATCATGTTTATTATTTATTGTCATTTTTGTGTTTTTTGTGCATTTCAGGGACCTTTTCATCGGTTTTCTTAGTTTTCAGCCAAGACTATAAGAAAAACCGGGGTGTGACAAAACACACACACAACCACTTTGGTTTTTATTTGTAGGGGCGTCCTCCTTTCTTTGGTCACTCACTTTTTAAATGTTTGTTTATACCGCCCTCTTCTGGACATTCAGAAAATCAAACCTGCCAAATGACTGATTTCATGGACACAGCTCTGAATCCTTCGCATATGTACAGATAACTTCTCTCTAAGTCTAATCAATCTAACGTTATACGTCACTGTGTGGGAACTGTTCTTTACATTTGTACAAAAACGGTGTAATTTTTGCACAAATGTTTTGCATTTGAGGAGCAGCTAACCTTTTAAGAGGTTGTCTAACTGATATCAATAAACACATAATTATCTGTGGTCTCAACGGCAAAATTGAGCTCTGGAATATTTTTCTTACATTTTGTGTAAGAGAATTTTGTTCATGAAATTATTTTTAAATTATAACACTTCTTTAATATTTTCAGAAGTTTTAACCACAATTAACTTTTAAATGTACTAAAACAATATTTATTAGCAATTAAAGAAACATTAAGCCATTTTAACGCCTTAACCAGTTCCTTTAAAAGTGGGTTTCAGTGATGGTGTAGGGAGAAACTTTATCACCTTCAAATAGACAGCAGTCTGCAGTCCTCTACTGACCAGAAACTGCAATTCACAGTTTTGTGGAGTGGGTAGGTGCACTAGGGTGCGCTCTTTACCAGCTAAATTGCTGTTAGCAGTTTACAGCCAGCTATTTGTAAAGCCTAAAAAAAATGGATGTGTTCGAGATAAGCCAGTTCTGCACAGATTAGATCAGCGGTGATCGGCAAGCAGTGCATGCCGGTTAGATTTGTGTCCGACTTGATGCCGACTTGCTCTGACGTCATGCATAACGTAGGCAACGATAACCTCGTGAGATCAAGGCGGCCACAGATTTTGGAGCTGCAGTTGCTCTCCATCGGCTTCTAAACCTAGGGGATGACGGGAAATGCCTGGCTTTCACCTGATCTAAGATCTGATTGGTTCATATTTTGATCCAAACATCCGGTGGTAGAACATGAAATGTTAGTCGGTCACATGTATTCTGTAAGTCATGTTAGGTTGATGATGACAACTATATAGGCCATAAAGAGAAATGTGTTTTGTGTTCTTTTGTCACGTTTCCTAAACCTACAACACTAAACCTACAGCTGATAACCTTTACTTATTATTACAGTCATGTCTTCAAATACAATATATGATATCCAGAAGCATGTGAGGATGTGTTTCAGCTGCTAACAGGCACCAGAATTAAAATTGAAAATTAAACAAGTGTGGGCACTAACGCGACATCTTCATCCATCGTCACCTGCGAGCTACACATGCAGGAAATTGTGTCCGACTTAAACGCCGGCTTTCAGCCACTCCCCCTGCTGCTTCCGTCTGCTCTCATCTGTTTTCCAGGCAAGGCACAGCTCAACTCGAACACGGACAATAGCATTTTCAGTTCGCCAATCGTCAACAAAAAACACAAGAAGAAGAAAGTTTGCTTTTTTGTTGGCATCATGGAAGAGCCTGGAAGTAAAAATCAGAGAGTAATGTATTTGGAAGCGATGCAAAAGGCTAAAACCAGAGTGAACATTGGCCTGCACTCATTTAAGAAAGCTAAAGGAGGCTATGAAATCACGGACTGATGGTGACCAGGCTTTGTTGCTACTGGACTTGTAAGTAATAATATTTTTTGGTCTAAGATGTGGATCTTTTTAATTTGTGGCTAAATTAGTATTGGCTCACTCACGTTAATGTTAGCTTGTTGTTAGCGCTAGCTGCAGCAGAATGCTGCAGGGTTGTTTACAGCAGCTGTAGTTCCACTTTCAACCAGTAGGGCAGAGGAGCAGGAAACTGTTTAGTGTTACTTTAATGCACAAAAAAGTTGAAGGTTTAGGATCAGGCATTAGTGCACAAAATAATAACAGCACCAAATGCTGAAGGGATTCTCTGTTTACAGTGATAAAAACTAGAATCGGGCTCATTTTGGCTAACTTTTAGGACTTTTCTTGCTCAGACAGGAACATTTTATAACCACAGTTTGTGTCTGTTTCACCACCTGCTCTATCATACCGTACCGCTCCAGCAGAAAGATATTTATCTACAGAGCTGCTTTATTCGGTGTGAAACAGATCGTATGTGGATGATTTTAACTTGGCTCTGATAGCACAAGGAGGAAAAAATGAGTTTTGGTATGTCTGGATATAAATCTTTGGTTTAGAAATCCACAGTATGGCGTTACACCGTTGTATCATGAAACAAGAGATCAGTCATAACAAATCGTCAAAGTAAAAGCTACTTTTCTGCGTATTTTGTATTTGTCAAAGACAAGTAAATCATCTCAGTATGTCTGCTCTCAGAGCCTTTACTTAAATAACATAAGACTAATAGAATAATTTATTATTCAAGTTCAAATTCCTCATTAAGTATCCATATTCGAGCTGAGACTGTGGAAGTTTCCCTCACATCTGTCCTGTCTGCTTTTACCTTCGTAGATTTGTCTTCACATCAGACTCATGTTATCACCATGTTAGTTTAAGGATCTGATGCCGTTTCCGTTGATCCGCGGCTGAAAAGACCTCGTCTGCGTTTGTGTTTTGGGTTTCTGCTGATGTCATGACCTCCAGCCCCGAAGAGGCAGGAAGTCGTATGAACAGCGGTTAACACATGTTGAGTCTTTGGATTGAAAAACATCAGTGTGTTAGTGTTTGTTTTTAAAATATGATATTTTTATTATTCCAAATAACTAATTATTTAAAATTTTGGATTTCAGAAGAAATAAAAGAGGAATTATGAAAACTTCCTGCAGGGGGCGGCATTGGATTTTAAGTTGTAGATTAGTTAGGTTTGGCGTCAACAGATCATTTCATTATCTTGCATTTTTACATAAACACTGTTTTTAAGGGAGAGTTTTTTTAGACTCAAAGATCTTTATAGAAACTCCCTGTAGCTGTGGTCAGATCTGATCATCGGATGCTAAATGTCGCCCTCTCGGTTCTCTGAGTCCAAATGAAGACATCGGATGATGAGCAGAGCTGGATGGCAGATCTATGTCAACACTTGAGTATAATAACTGTCATTATGAGGGCGACACAGAGTGGATATTGTGCTGCGCCGGCGTTTAAAGAGGGGGAAAGGCGTGACCTTTGGTGAACTGGGTCAGGCCTGTGAAGGGGTTAACACTTGGCTGTGTCAGCAGAATGATGTGATTTGATAATTCCCATAGCCTATTAACCCTCAGAGGAGCTCAGGAACCAAGCCGGAGGCCCACAGTTGCACTAATTATCCCATGATCTTTGAGTGGCTGTAAATGCCAGACTTTGGAAGGGTCAGATTAGATGTCATGTGTGGTGTTGGCCTAAAAAGTAACTCATGCAAAAAAACAATTGGAAAAACAGTGGTCGGAAGTGACAAGAACCCCCACAAGGAACACCACCTCCTGGAAAACTGAGAGGAAGCAGATCCATATTCCCAAAACTGGAGGAATCTATTTCTTTGCTGACTATCATTGATGCAACATCCAAACATCTGGGAATACTGAATCAGAATCAGAGATTTGGTTTGTATAATTAAAAAAACAACACCTTGATGGGTCCTGATGAAAAATGTTCAGTTTGTGTGACTTGTCTGCCCTCCAGTAACCACACAGATGAAGGCTCTACAGGTGGAGGTGTGAATGTCCCAGGTGTTCTGATCATTTTACTTAAACTAAAAAAGGTAATTCCTTAATTATAAAACGTTCATTAGACACTCGACAAATCCCTTTTGTTTAGAGGGAAAGTGTAAAGGTCCATGTTTTTTGTTATAAAAGAGGATGAAGTCCATATGGGCTTAAAATCATCCTGATAGATTTTAGTTTAAGTGTGAATGAGTTTGTAGTTGTGGGAGTGTCCAAGTGACTTGTACCCGGGTGATTCCTCCTCAGCCAATCAGAGTTAAGCAGGAGATTTCCTCTGTGTGTGTGTGTGTGTGTGTGTGTGTGTGTGTGTGTGTGTGTGTGTGTGTGTGTGTGTGTGTGTGTGTGTGTGTGTGTGTGTGTGTGTGTTGGGGGGTGCTGTCAGGGAGTGATTAAAGACTGGGGGAGGTTAACAGGGGTAACTGGTATGGTAATGGTGGTTGCAGTAAGGTCTTCTTATCTCCAACAGTGTAAAACCCATCAGGCTGATGGGACTGAAGGCAGCAGTCTCCATCATGGTGTGAATGAATGACATCACAAAAAAACCTTTGCCGGTTTTGACTCAAGATAAAAACACAGTTTGGATTCTTTCATTCCCATTTATTCTTCAAAAAGTAACAAAGAAAAAAAAAATTAAAATCTTCTAGATTTTAAAATAGAAAATCGATAACAGATTGTTCCTACTTCCCATTTTAACAGGATAAAGGTTTATATAACAAATATTTTTTTACATATGTGCAAACCTTTTCTTATAAATGATGACTTAAGTTTTAGGATCTGCATGTTTTCAGACCTGATTCTTCCTATTTGGCAGGAAACATCTCACCCTCCATCCAAAACCATGCAGCTTACATTAAAACATTAACAAGTCATATAATCCCCAGGTGTTGTTGCTCTGTTGGAGCCAAACACCATCCTATGACTTTGCACAACCTAAATATCTCCACAAATCATTTCATGTTTGTTTTGACAGAGAACCTGGGGTCCTGTTGAGGTCAGTCAACCGTGGTGCTGATGGTTTTCAGAGAGGAAGTTTCAGCAACGTATTTCAGTCAGGAGTTTGTCTGATGTGGGAACTGAAAGTTGACCAGTTCCCCCTCAAAAAGAGACACCAGGTTGTGTGGTTTGCAGCAACATTTGGATTCAGAACGTCCCTTTGATGTGCTCCCTATCGGAGCGTGACCTACCGTCTCCCACGTGTGTGTTTTGATTGGCGAGGTTACATAAGGAGAACAGGACTCTCGCCCAGGACACACGAGCATGTGGGACACGTCGTTCTGGTTAGGGTTAATATTCAGTTTACCTGGAGACGTTTGCAAACTACTGATAATCTTACCACCAGTCTTGAACTGGATGACTGTTCCAACCTGATCTGCAGCTGTTCAGTTAAAAAGTGGAAACGGTCACATTTTGGGTAATAAAATACTCAGTTTTCTTGGGATCTTCATTTTAAACAATACTGAGTCTGATGCAGCACCACATGTGTGTAACTCACATACAAACACACCTGTTTACACAGGCTTTTAAAGTAACAGTGAGCAGTTTCATGCACCTCTGCCCTGCTGGTTAAAAGTGGAATTATAACTGTTGTAAACAACCCTGCTGCAGCCTGCTGTAGCTAGCGCTAACAATGAGCTAACGCTAACATGAGCCAACTAATACTAAAATAAACTACAAAGTAAAAAGATGCATACTGCTGGACAACAAATATCATTACTTAGCAGTGTTGGGTGTAACAGTGTTTAAGTATAAAGGCATTACTAATAATTTTTTAGGTAATGGAGTAATCCAACTACTTTTCCATCATTGCAATGCCTTCACTGTTACTGGGCATGCAAAGTGGCGTGTTACTATAATGTTGCTGAATGAAGCACCGCAGCACTGCCGGCTTAAGCTGTTTTAACATTTAATCAACAATCAGACCTCTCTGTAATTCCTATTTTATATGTTAATTTTGTTTTTCCTACTAATTGTATTCTTTTTAGTCAAAATTGTTGTTACTATAGAAATTAGAATTATGGATATCAATAATAACAACTGCAATAGTAGGAATTAGGTTTGAGATATCTTAAAATCCCTAAAAACCTAAGGTGAACTCTTATGTCGTTCTGTGTTTTCTTCATTAGACACAGAGCAAATAAAGCTTGTTCTTACCTTTGCAGACGTGTTTTGTCGTCTACTGCCGCCTTTGTCAGAGCAACCGCCGATGTTAGTGGAATCACTTCCGCTTATCTGCAGGCAGCAGAGGACGATTAGACGATATCGCCTTCTACTACCCGTCCCTTCTCCATTGCCAAGTCCCATGGGTGGGACAGTGTGTACTGTCTAGTGCAGGGGTCCTCAGTCCTGGTCCTGGAGGGTCGGTATCCAGCAGGTTTCAGTTTTAACCCTGCTCCAACACACCTGATTTCAATCAGCAGATGACTGGTAGGCTTCTGCAGAGCCTGATGAGCTGCTGCACAGGTGATTCAACCACTGAATTGTGTGTTGGAGCAGAGGTACCACAAAACCTGCTGGATACCGGCCCTCCAGGATCAGGATTGGGCACCCCTGGTCTAGTGTGCACTGCCCAACTTTTCAGACGAAACTCTGATGACACATAAGGTGTGAGTGCTCCAGCTCTCCTGCCTCTCAATCTAAAGCCAGGTCACCATCAGTCCGTGTCTCCCGCAACAGAAAAGGTGAACTTCTTTCTCTTCTTCTTGTGTCTTTTATTAACGATTGGCAAACAGAAAATGCTAACTGCTAGCATAACAGCTAACATCCATGAAGCAGGTAAAGACCCCCACCCCCTTGTGGGCTTTATGATTGTGTGTGTGTGTGTGTGTGTGTGTGTGTGTGTGTGTGTGTGTGTGTGTGTGTGTGTGTGTGTGTGTGTGTGTGTGTGTGTGTGTGTGTTTCAATGTATTTTACTTTGGGTGCATTTGTTATGAAGCACTTTGATTTTTTTCTGCCAGAGGTGCTCAATAAACATCCTTAAAAACAAGATATTTTTCATAATTGATCACGTTTCTATTCTTGTTGCTGTTTATTCATACAGAAGTGAAAGAGATGGTTTTTATTTGATAAAATGAACCTTTGTTTTAGTTGACCTCATTTCCAGGACACAGTTCCTGTTCGTTTTGCTCTTTGATCTAAAACAGTCCCATTTGTTTACACTTTCATATCGTCTGAATCATGTAAAGGAGTTCTAGTTTGTTATATTTAGCAGTGGGTCAGAACTACATTTAAATCTCAACATTATACAGTCAGTCTTGTGGGAGAGCTTTTTTTTTTTCATTTATTTCATTCAAAATTAAAACAAATAAAACATATAAACAATAAGATATACATAACAACAAAAAATCTAATTGGAATGAAAAGGAGCAGAATGAAGAAAAACATCTTATAATTTCTGCCCCCTTTCCCAGAAGAAATAATCTATACAATTTCCATTTGTCAGACACAAACAGAATCATTTAAAACTTTTTCCTGTTGTTAATTCCAGAGTGATCATGATCATTGATTTAATTTACATTTTCATAATTATTTAGTACATTCAATTTGGTACATTTTTTGAATATATTAAATGACAGGGTTTTTTTTATTTCCCTTTTAATGTTATTCCATAATTTAACACCATTTACAGATTTATTGCACTCTAATTTTAGTTCTGAATCTAGGTTTTGTAAACACATCAGTTTCTTTCGGCGTGTAATTACTAGTTCTCTTTTCAAATATCCCCTGAATGTTTGTTGGCAGAGTACTTAAATTGGCTTTATACACAGTTTGTAATATTTTCCAGTCTTTTAAATCATGAAATTTCAGACATTTATATTTTAAAAATAATGGGTTTGATGGATCTCTACAGCCACTATAATTGATGATTCTCACAGCTCTTTTATGTAAAATAAATAAGGGTTGTGTATAGTTTTTGTATGTTTCTCCCCAGATTTCTACACAATATGTCAAGTATGGAACAATCAGTGAATTGTGCGATGCCAACACACCAGAAGTAGTCAGTAAAAACTTGAATCTATGTAATACTCATAAGCACTTGGCAATTTTACCTTTCAGGTAACTAATATGGGATTTCCATGTCAAGTCTTCATCAATAAGAACTCCAAGAAATTTAGTTTCTTTTACTCTTTGAATTTCATTCCCATCTATTTCCAATGACACATCATCGTTATTTTTATCATTAAACAGAATAACATTTGTTTTGTTAAGATTCAGTGTCAATCTATTTATCTCAAACCAGTTTTTAATTTTAATCAGTTCATCATTTATCACTTTAGCAACCTCCTCAATATTTGATCCGGAGTAAAACAGTGTTGTATCATCTGCAAATAGAATGGTACCGAGTGTCTTAGATACATTTACCAAGTCGTTAATAAACAAAATGAACAGTTTTGGTCCGAGGACCGACCCTTGTGGCACTCCACAATTAAGATCACATAGTTTTGATTTATGATCCTTTATCTGAACAAATTGTTTCCTTTTTCTAAATAAGTTTTAACCCATTGATAAGCCACACCTCTTATTCCATATTGACTTAATTTTCGAAGTAGTCTTGAGCGTTCAATGACGTCAAATAATTTTTTTCAAATCACTGAAAACATTAATGAAGTAATTTTTATTGTCAGTTGCTGTTGATATTTTATCCATTAATTCCATCATTGCCATTGCTGTGGAATGTTTAGTTCTAAACCCACATTGTTCATTGTTTAAAATATTTTTTTCGATGAATTTATCCAACCTTGATAATACTTTTTCAATATTTTAGAAAACTGTGGAAGCAGTGACACCAGTCTGTAATTATTGAAACTATGCTTATCACCACTCTTGTACAAAGGAGTGACTTTCGCTGTTTTCATTGCGTCAGGAAAATTTCCAGTAGAAAGTGATAGATTACAAATGTAAGTGAATTGTTTAATAACAGATTCTATGATGGTTTTAACAGTTTTCATGTCCAGGTCTTGATAATCGGTTGATTGTTTCCACAGTTTTTTACAATGTTTCGTATTTCTTCTTTATCTACTTTGTCAAGGACAATACTATTGACAGTCATTGTGCTCAATTTATCTTCTATTATTGGTTTGTTCTCCATCACACTCCTACCTACATTTACAAAAAAATCATTAAACTCATCAGTGATTTCTTTATCATCATAAATATCTTTTTTGTCCTTGACAAAGTGATTTGGAATACTGGATTTTGTTTCCTCTCTATTAGTCACACTGTTTATTATTCCCCAAGTATAGCTTTTGTGTTATTTTTATTCTAATTCTTTTAATTCAAACAAAAGAAACTGTAAAAAAGTTCTCATCATTTGTCACCCTGATGGACATTTTGCTGTTTTATAATCATGTTTATTTCTAGTCAAGAGTGCAAATAAATGATAAAACAATAATATGTTTGTGTTTAATCACTCCAGCATGAAAATCCTGCAAGAAAGTAGATAAAGGTTCAGCTGGCTCCATGTCTGTGTTTATTTGGATGGATTTCTTTCAAACAACAAACTTTCTCACAATTATAAATGAAGGAAATCTTCTTTATATTGTTTCATTATCACACATTAGATATTTTCTACTCTGTCTTTTCTGTTTTACATCATTTAGTTTGCTTCTTTTTATGACTTTAATCACCCTTATGTGAATTTTAAATATGAAATTTTAGAGCTGACTCAAATATTGAAAGAATTCATCTCACGTGACTTTTTTCAGCCTAATCTTTTATTTTTAAATCTCCAGAAGTCGATCTGCCTAAAATCTCGCTCTGAGTGTAAAACCTGCAGACAAACAAGTCTGAATTTGCCTCTCCCCAGTGCCGATGTTCATCGCTCCATCCTGAGTCAAAGCTTTTTCACACACATTCCAACATGTGAAGACGGCCGGTGTGAAAAGTTAAAAAAGAGAGAGATAAAAGAAAAATGCAGAAGTGAACCAGGGAGGAGAGGAAAGAAACAGCGAGAAGAAATGAAGACAAAAGCAACGATAAGAAGATGATGGTTCAACTCTGCTGGCTTCTGCTGGTCACCTGTGTCACAGGTAGAAAGTGTGTGTGTGTGTGTGTGTGTGTGTGTGTGTGTGTGTGTGTGTGTGTGTGTGTGTGTGTGTGTGTGTGTGTGTGTGTGTGTGTGTGTGTGTGTGTGTGTGTGTGTGTGTGTGTGTGTGTGTGTGTGTGTGTGTGTGTGTGTGTGTGTGTGTGTGTGTGTGTGTGACCTGGTTGTTTGTGTGCTTGTGTATTAAATTGCTGTTTTGGGCAGCTGGGTCTGTGGGACATGTCTCATCATGTCCTCTCAGGAATGCAGTTAGAAAACGAAACACAGACATGGCAACCTTTCTGCTCAGGTGTGAATCATGATGCAGCCTCATTTATTAAAGGATTTGTTGTAGGATTACTTTCAAATAGGTATCACTTTAACCACATGTTGAAGAATGTGGAAGGAGCTTTTGAGAAATCACAGCCAGCACTTTTTTTACTTAGAAAAGAAGAAACATGTTTTGTCTATAGTGTCTTTCTAGGTATAAAACAGACAGTGCTTCACAAGCGCAACAACATTTCAAAAAGATAAAATAAAAATAATTTCATTTAAAAATTTGAGAAAAATATAAACAAAATTTAAAAAATGTTAAGTGTAAAAAAAAAACATAAACAAAATGTTTGTTTGATCTGAAAACATTAAACAAGGTTTGTTATGACCTAACATTCAGTCAAGGTATGTGTGGTGTTTACTGTCACTATTTAGCACAAAAGATCTTAAATAAAAAGAAACATGAGATATGCTGTAAGACCTCTACTTTAACTACCAGCAGTTGAAAGGCTTTCTTTTATTGCTAAAGACTTCAGATTTGCTCTGATTTAAAGACATTTAAATTTTATTTCATAACCCAATGATTACCTTGAGATTTTGAGGTAAAGATTTGAAGAATAATGGCAGGTTTAGTTTTTCCTTACATTTCATGTGCCAAATCTTAGGTTTTTTTATGTGGTTGTTAGAATAGAATAGAATGGAAATTTCCTTTGTTGTCAGTGGGGGAAATTTTGTAGGACAGCTGCAATCAAAGCAAAGTAAAACAGTGCAGAAAACTACAGGAACCAGAAAGAAAAAAATTAAAGAATAAGGAGTAAAAGGCTGTACAGAAAACCAGAAAACATTGCAGAGATACTTAAAGGTGTGGTTCAGAATTTTTTATTAGTATTTCTGATTATAATCAGTCACTTATTGTTTTTCATGCAGGCTGAACACATAAATAGTCTCCTACCTCTATCTCCTGCTTTAGCTTCTGATAGAAAATAGATGGTGATGGTGGTGGTCAAGCTTGGACTCACCTATACTGGCTCATGATGGGAAGGCTGTTGTTGTTTTAGCGTCCAGAATTAACAGAGAACATTTCTGCTAACAGAAGCTAACTTTTAGCATTAGCAGCTCAACCACGTGATAGAAGCTCGTCCAGGTTTGTGTTATTTGTGGAGATGAAACATTTATGTTGTAGAGCAAACAGTGGTAGAGTGACATTGCTGTTATCCAATCAGAGGCAAGATGCCCAAATATCAGGACGTAAGACTCCAAGTCCCGTCATTTTAGTCTCTCCTCTGATGTAGCACACTTATCTGTGCTGATCCAGGCGTTTCTGGGCTTTTTTAGCCCTGAGTACAGCTTGCAAGGCATTTATTCCTACCAGAGACCACTGAAAATTTAATGATTAAATGAGTTTTCTACACCTTTAAAAAATTCACAATGTTGAATTTATACATGTTAAGAACTAAAATAAAAACCAAGATAAAATGCTGCGTGGATAAAGATGGTGGAGTATTTACAGAGCATGAGAACATGAATGGAAATCTGAGCAAATCACAAAAACAGCAAGGATGAAGGGATGCAAAATAAATGTAATGGTTTTGATGGGATTGCATTAACCTCCAAATGCTAAAATTCTCCAAATCTCACTAACATCAGTGACACTGAAGTTCAAGCACACATTTTCTAAAACGGTTGCAGATAAAATGACAGATGATTTCACCTGCTTTTTTAAATGTGCATGCCTTTCTTTCCTTGCAGGTGCACTGAGCAGCATCAGCCCGTATATAAAACATTACGAAGTCCTATCATATGACCGGGAGGATCTTCACAGGAAACACTTAAGAGCCAGGAGGGCCACAAAGCTTCAGGCCGTTACACTGGAGTTGGATTTTACTGCATTTCATAGGTAACGTTCAGCTTCAGAAGCACTGAAATGTCAACAAACTGTTACTCTTTCACCAAACTCTTAGTTCTAAATTATTAAATTATGCAATTAACTAATCAGGTTATTGGTGCCTTTAGCCAGCTGATGACTGTGCTGCATTCTTCCCATCACACTGCAAAGCTTTGACCACAGCTGCTGAATGTTTTTGTGTTCATCAGATCTTTCCATCTGCTCCTGAGACCAGATTCAGAGGCATTTTACAAAGAATTCACAGTGATTGGTGAAAATGGTCCAGAGTCTGTTGAACTTTCACACTTATACTCAGGAACACTTGAAGGTGAGTATGCAAGAGTTTGGCTCAGGGCAACTGCCAACCTGCATTCAAATCTGAATGTAAAGCAACTTCTTTTTGAGTTGGTCCGAGCTTCTAGATGCTGGAAAGATACGACTGAAAACATTCTCATTTGTGATCAGATGCTGAAAAATCTTGCAGATGAAGGCATTTTTTGATAATTTTACCAACAACAGTCTGCTCCACGTGAAATGATGACCCCAACCTTAAAGTCTGAGACGAAACATCAGCATGAAGACATTTGTTACATTAAGGCTCATAATCTCGTCTCTTTTTCTAGTCTTTTGTAAAACTTGCCCCCACTCAGAACCTTACCAGTCCCTTTCCCCAGTCTGTGTTTAGTTGTCTCTGTTCTGTTTCATCTGTCTGCCCGGACTCTGTTATCTGTCTGAACTTTATCTCACAGGCGAGCATGGTTCCGCCTGTCACGGCTCGGTGTTGCACGGACAGTTTGAGGGAAGCATCCACACAGAAAATGGGACATATCACATAGAGCCATTTGACAGATACACCAGCAGCCCAACAGATCACCACTCTATAATCTACCATGAGGATGACTTGGGTAAGTGTTTTCATGTAAAGAAAAGTGGCACTAATAAAGTCATAGCCTTCATTGGAGGAGTGCAAACCCACATGTCACCTCACATCGCCAGATCAGTTTCTCACAGAAAAGGGTTGATGATTCTGAGCTGACTGGTCGTACATCCTCTCATTTTCTCCCACATATCCGGGTCGAGTCGCGGGGGCAGTAGCCTGATCAAGGAGGCCCAGATTTCTCCCTCACCAGTTACTTGGGCCAGCTCTTCCAGGGAATCCTAAGACATTCCCTGGTCAGCCGTAAAAGGTAGTCTCTTTAGCGTGTCTTGTGTCTTCCCTTGGGTCTCCTCCCTGTTGGACGTGCCTGGAAAACTTCACCAGGGAAGCATCGATGAGGCATCCTAACCAGATGCCCAAGCCACCTCAACTGGCTCCTCTTGATGTAGAGGAGCAGCGGATGGCCGAGCTTCTCATCCTATCTCTAAGGGAGAGCCCAGTCACCCTGAGGAGAAAAGTAATTTCGGCCGCTTGTTTCCGCAATCTCATTCTGTCTGTCACTACCCAAAGCTCATGCCCATAGGTGAGGGTTGGAACGTCGATCGATCAGGAAATCAAAAGCTTCACCTGTAGACTCTCTGGAGATGCAGCACCAATCTGCCTATCTTGTAGATCGTGGGTCAGTATCTGCTTAATGAGCTGAGTTATTCCCAGTCTAAAATCATTAATGCCTAACATTTACCTTTCAGCATAAAGCAATAAAAATGTTTTTGGCTCTGTGGTGGTTGTTGCTCCAGAGTTGTAAAATAAGACTGATGTATGTGCATTTGGAGGAAGAAACCATCCTATTCACACTCTAGCTGCAGCCTTTCTGCAGATGATGGGAAAGAATGCAAAAAGGAAATCTTTGTTATGAGTCGACTCCTTAATCAACACCTCACAGAATGACAAACATGCACAGAAATGCACATCTGTGTCGTTGTCACAGATCCCCGCTGCTGAATTATATCCAGCTGGGTCACTGAGGGCCAGCGAGGAGAGCAGCTTCAGTGTATCACTGGAGCCTTCAGGGGGCTGAGAGAGGGTCTCGAGGCTCTCCCTGCTTGGGCCAAAGAAAAGACAAACTGAAGGTGGTGTGATTTTTGCAAGAGGAGGAGTTGAGAATTCAGGGGCTGAAATGAAGTAGAAAGCATGGGGGTGTATTTGGACTGAAAGGGAAAAGAGGATTTTATTCATGGATGAAAAAATGTTTTGGGGTGTGGGAATAAAATGGAGGAAAGTGAAGAAAGAAATAGTTGTTTTCAAGGGAATAGGAAGATTTTCGAGGAACTTGGAGACAATTTCTGCAACAGCGGATTGAGTTTGAATCTCAGCTGGCGTTCTTTAACCAGATGAGTCATTACAGATGTTAGAAACTAGACACCCGTGTGTGTATTTCAGCATGTGTGCAATTCTCTGGCCACCCATGGACGCTTGCATTCTTATAACCTTTGCTCTAAGAAATCATTTTACTGGGAACACAGTGCAGATTGTGCCAAACAGCCCCCACACACAAACACACATTTGTCCCCTAATCTGCACTGACTCCACAGTTTCCTCTTCGCTTCCACGTCAGTTTCTTTGAGCCAGGCTGTAGTAAAACTGTTCTTTAGTTGGCGTTGCCGTCGACAACATCCTGTCCCTTCATTCATGGCCCGGCATATCTGCAGGAAGCTGTTAGAGATTTAACCATGTGATATTACAGTAAACAATCAAGACCCCGGTACAGCACGAACAACGGTGACATAATGTGTATCTTTTCACTTCCTGTGGTTGTCGTCCGGAGGCCTCAAGTTCTAGATGAAGAACTTCAGGCCCCTGTGGGATTGTGGATGTCAAGAGGTCCGTCAGATCTGGGACAAAGGGTATTGTGATGCGATCAAAACACCTGGTCCTGGTCAACAAAAATCAAACCCTGCTATTCTAGATCGTTATTTTGAAGAGTAAAAAGAAAATAATTGTACTTTTAACTGCCTTGTGCTTGTGGATAGCTGCTTTTGGACTTTAGTTACCTTTTGAATTTAGATGAACCAAAGAAAATTGTATTGAACCCAGAAAAGGAGGGTGGCACCTCCTGAAAGTACTTGTAGGAGTGCAAATGGATGGGTTTCATTGTAAATCAAGATATTATGGGAAATTTTCCAAGAGAATACTAACACTTTGATAAATGAATTATGAAATCTTCAACCATGATTTTTTTAACAATTTTTTTCATTCATCTTTAGGTGTGAATGAATCAATTTTCAACAAATATTTTTTGTAACATTTAATAATTTACAAATAATTTATTACATGTCCACCTCAGTGGACAGTGTGCATTCTGAACATGAAACATGTTGGCTTGACTTACAGAAGTCCAAATGGAGGGGCTCAAATGCAATAAAGTCTTCAACAGCTGTGCTTAATAGCAAAAATAAATAACAATTTTGAGTACCTGTCCACTGTAGTGACCATTATGCATCAAAGGGCTAATGTAGGCAGAGGGCGGGAAAGAGGGGTAAAATATGAAAGTTTCCCAGCCAGAACAGGAGACCTGACAGGTATAATGATGGTCCGCTATGGTGTCTCCCCAAGTGGGTAAAGCAGTGGAGTGGTACAAGATAAAACTGTGTCCCCATCAGCTGCAGACATGCACCCTGCTTAAAGTCAGTTGGAGATCTCTTGTCTGTTTTGTTTGGCCGTTTATCTGCTCGGTCACCCCTGGCCACCATTTAGATTTGCCTGTGAAGATTTTTAACATTCATCAATCAGAGCTCAGATACTGAATCTTTGTAGGAAATTCAAGAGACTCAAAACCCTCTCAGACCGGCTGAGTTACAAACCTGTGCTGAGATGCACAAAAACAGATATTTCTCAAGCTTAGTTTGTCAGTCAAACACTGAAACAACCATGATGGTTTATGATAATGTCAACAATGCAGAGGTGCCTCATGTTTAGGGGGTGCTATTCTCACATTTAGCTATGGGTCTTACTCCATAAATACACAATCTTTACAAGTTGTGCCTTGTAACTGTGGTTCACCTTAAATAATGGGTAACAATTAACTATTAACCTTGTATTTCCGTTTAACGTAGTTTCATGGGAAATATGTTAATGTTTAACTAGGAATTGTTCAAATGTGGAAGAAGCTGTTTTACTTTTAATACCCCTTCAAGGGAAGAACAAGCTTTTATGCCTTTTTCAGTTTGATATCATTTAGGTGCCTGTTTCTAAACTGTATCTGTTGCTGTCAGAGGTTGACTAATAGCTGTGATGCTGGCTGAGCTCTTGGTGTTGCAGCAATACAAGAAATCTTATCAGGGTTTATTTCCCAGATCCAGACAGCAATGCTTTGGATCAGAGCTGATCCGGCTAATGCAAGTAAGGCCAGAGAAGCTGCCATATTGCATGTATGCATTACCATGTATCACTCAAAGCAAATATCTGAGGTTATGCAAAATGACAGCTATGTAAATTATTCAAACTTCATTAGTGTCAAAAAGGGGGGACTGTTAGGAAATCTGTGCGTACGAAACTTTTTTACTCCCACCAAACGTGCAGAATATTTGGAGGAAGATAAACGCGTGTTCTGATGCTGAGCACACGCTCTTATGTGTTGTCGTTGGAAGCCATTCCTTCAACAACAAGCTGTAGGGCATGAAAACCAACACCTACAGGGCACAGGGGAAACACACTGTAAGGTCATTTTTGATTTGTTTCAACATCCGTTAGGTTCAGAGTAAAGGTAGACTTTAGTTGGATGAAAGGGAACTTTCTACACCACGCTGCTCAGCAGAAAGACTGTTACACAGAAGCTGGAAACACAAGCCTTGGCAGGAACTCTGATTTTTCATCTGGGGATATCTTTCCCTGTTTAAATGAGAAAACCCATTTTGTTGTTCTCAGATATGTGGCTAACCAAGCTCATGTCATTTCAGAAAGGTTGGTGTTGATGGACAGATTTTTTTCCTACAGAAAAGAGGGAGATGTAGTCTGAGATGCAGGAGGTGAGGTCTGGAAACAATTCTGGGTTAACAACACCCAGCATTTAGGCCCCCATCAGCAGCCCCGCCCCCACCCCTTCCATACATAGGCTGAACTGTGGGTTTGTGATTGGCTGAGGGGCTGTGGGTGGATGGTGGTATTCAGGCATATGTTACGCTGAATGACCAAACTTGGTCCTGGAAGACAACTGGTTTCACACACTTTATGTTGAAGCCACTGCTGGTCTTTGGCTGAAATTTCCACTGATGTCCTCGTTACTCCCAGCAACACAAAGTCAATCTTGGAACCAAGCCACTACAAAAAGATATGCTTCAATCCTTGACCATAAACCTAATGAACTCTTGCAACATCCTTTGACTTCTTGTAGTCAGAACACGGCGTCTCTGAAGAATCCGGCACAATCTCTGTTGCAACAGATTAAAACGAGACAGCTGTCCCAGAGGGACTGGAAATCACAGACAACTGTGTTTTAGTGAAATCCGACCAGTAGCGCATCACAGACTACTAGCTGCTGTCCAAACAGAGTCCTTCTATTTATAAAGTGTCTGAGAATGGGATTGAACTTCTGTTCAGTGTGACATGCAGCTCATGAAAGGGTTTACAGTTAAAGTGCCATCGGTCATCATCGCACACTGATGAGATTACATCACCGCATTTGACCCATCCCCATGGGGTGCGGTGAGCAGCAGCAGTGGCTGCGCTCAGGTGGTGGTTTAACTCCCTAATTACACCCCTTAAAGCTGAGTGTAAAGCGGGTAAGCATTGGGTCTTTGGTATGACCCAACTGGGATTTGAACCCTGATCTCCCAAGTCCCAGACATAGAATCCTAGACATGAGCAAATTTGAAGAGATTTATTTTAAGCTCCCTGCATTCTGGATGAGGGGGTTGAACATCTAAAACTTGAAAGAGAAAATCTAAAAGAAGGCTTTTCAGGGGAGAAAGAGTAATAATAATAATGAACAAAAAAAGGAAATGGAGGAAACAAAGAAAATTTTAAATCAGGAAATTGAGGCGGGCCAGGAACAGGTCAGGAGGAGAGAGAAAAGACAGAACAGAGTTTCCAGCACCCGAAGGACCAATGAAGTAACTAGAACCAAAGAAAGATGCAAAAGTTTTTTACATCTTGGAACAAATAAAAATGCAAATGGTTATGCAAGAAGAGACCAAAAATCTGGAGAAACAGAAATTGAATTTAGTTCATTTCATTCTTTCACCAAATCAAGTATCCCAAAACAATTTATCTTCCTTATCTTTTCTATGTTAATTATAATTTAGACTTGTACTTACACTTTATATTTATTATTTGGAGTTAGGGTCATTCATGCATGTTAGGAGGTGCTGGATTGGGGGTTCTTCCCCGGTCCTAGTTGTCCCTGAGGGTTCTGTTCTGCACCAAACAGACGTGCCTGTAAGACTTTTGCAAATCAGATGTCAGCTGGCCCCAAAAAAGCAACAACTTTATTTTGGCCAATTTATTCCACAATTTCTTTCTCTTGGTCTTTTGACTGAAAAATCAGGGCTGAAAATGACATAAACAAGCATGTAAATTAGAGTCTCTGACTTCCAGTGTCTTCACCACAACAATGCACGAGGACTGTTCAAAATATAAGTAGCCTGTTCAGTTTGTTTTTCTTTTTAGCATCACATAAAAACCGAGATTTTTCTGTTTTTGTCCATTTATTACTCAAGTGATGAAATCATACTTGTGATAAAAACACAAAACACTTTAGTTTAACCTTTAAACTGCCAGAAAACATTGAAATCAAGTAAAAGAATCAACTTTCTAAAATCTTTTTGTTTGACTTTCATCACACTTGGATTTTGATCATGTGGCTCATCACAACGCTGTGTCATTGTTATGCTTCATGCTATCATCTTCTATAGGGATTCCCAAAGTGTGGTGCGGGGTGCGCGAGCTGCCACTAGGGGGTGCGCGAGGTGAAAAGTGTAATGGCTGCGGAGCTCAGAGAGGTCTGTCATATGTCACCATTAGCGTAGCCATAAACTCATTAGTGGGTGGGCTTAAGAAAAAGTAAGAGGGCACAATAAATGTAATTGAAAACAAATATATTTTTGCACGCGCGTGTGTCCTCCACATGCGCCCTAGCTTCATAACAATGCGCCGAGCTTCAGCACTCTGGCCTGCGCACGCCGATATGTTCCGTATTTGCTCATTTTTAACGATGATGGAGAAATCTGAAGGTGGCGAGTCATTCTGGCAGATTGTAATAAACACCCTGTCTCATGCAGGTGTTCTGACATTGTAAACCTCACACACAGAACATTGTGGATGTAACTAAATAAATCAAGAAATGATTCCCATTCAGGCTATTAACAGCGCGCTGAAGATCTGAAGTTCAGAGTGCGTCTGTCAGAGGTCAGACGCGTTCCAGCGGAACCACGGCTCACGGGTGCACATGTGAGCACATCTGGGCTGGGCAGAAGTAATTTTACAACATTGGTTTAAATAGCGCCAATAACGAGACACAGTGACTGGAGCGGCTCATGGAGCTGTGCCGCACACACACACACACACACACACACACACACACACACACACACACACACACACACACACACAGATTCAATGAGCGTGCACGCTGCGTAAACTCTGGCGCGCCGTCAGACTGAAGGCAGAAATGAGCGCTGCCTCCTCTGTGATAAAAACTTTTAAGAGGTTTTATAACATTTTTCATTCCAGGTCAAATTAAGATATTAGCTTCTATTTTGGGATGACGTATTAAGGTCGGATCCGCTCCAGCCAGTGACTCCGAACCTGCCACAACTCATGTTACTGCAGCATTTGTTATTCCAGTCCACGTGGCAGCGGATCGCAGATTCAGCCACACCATAAAACAGCAATAAGTCGGTTTGAGGCAAAAATGAACCTCATGGCTATGGCTTTTCCATCTTTTCCAAGCAAGTAGGCTTGAAGGAGGTAACAAACCAGTCACATCTCTTGGGAGCAAGCCTAATCCACATAGAGACTGGTGTCTTCACATTCACCTGCACAAACTTACATCTCCACTTTGACCCGTCTCCTTCCTTCTGCTCTGATTCTGCGGGTTGTTTATTTTTTCCTCTTTGAACACAAAATGAATGAACATGTTGAAGGGCTCAGTCACGACTGTGTGTGCAGCTTATTGTGCATGCTGTTTGACTGCAGCTAGGACGTGAGTGTGTGTGTGTGTGTGTGTGTGTGTGTGTGTGTGTGTGTGTGTGTGTGTCTAACAGCTTGTGTTTGTCTGACTTTGCTAGTCCTTCCACGTATGTCAGCTCACACCGATGAATTCTGTGCCACGGAGCATCTGAGCGTTCTCACCCACAACCTCAACCAGGTAGAGGCACAACATATGTCAACACTTTCTTCTTCCATCAATCTCAAGCTTTCCTCTTTTCTGATGATATTTATTTCCCCCTAAAAAAGTAATTGGTGATTAAAGCAGGAAGTTCACTTGTGTGTCTGATTCATCAGTTACAACCTACCCAGATTTGTGATCACATTCATTTATTCAGTTACGGTTATTGGCCCTATGAAGAGGACAAGAGCAAACTGCAGGTCTTAGCTCCAGGAGGATGATGTGATACCGACACAATAGCGAGTAAAACACAAAGCTCAGACCCGGCTGTCTGCAGATAGCCTTGAATGTGTTGTAAAGTCTTGAAAACAACTTTTTCAAACATCTGCCACATGTATTAGGCTGATCACTCCCCTGGGTAGCCATTTTAATCTTTAACCATCAAGCCAGTGGGTGGTTGTCCCCGACTTCCATTGTGAACAGAGGACTGGGACGTCACCACACATCCATTTTTAACAACAGGTTTACCGGTGGAGATCCTTTCCACAGTTAGGTAATGAAATGACCTGAGCAGATGTTTTTTCTCTGATTATTGTCCAAAGTTCCTGCCGTAGAATTTCTCATTTCCCACCGGAACTCTGGGGCCAGTTTATACCTTTAACTCTAAGGTTCTGGTGCTGCTCTGATTCAAAGAGCAGCAAGGTTTACAAATGGGAGGAGTTGATTATTTAATTCTGAATAGATGAAGACTGCTTCTTGGACATCCAGCCCATGCCACTCTTTATCTTCCTCGTGTTGATTTTGTTTCGCTCCACAGGAGGCAGAAGTGAGCCGGGTCAGGAGGACGGTTAACGAGTCGAAGACCAGCTGCCTGCTCCACCTCCACACTGATCACCTCTACTACAAGAGGTTCAAGACTGTAGAAGCCGTTGTGGCTCAGGTGAGCCTTCAACTGTATTGAAACATTTACGTTTCAGAACTTTATTTAACGGGTTTTGCTGATTTTCAGATATGAAGTGTTTATGTTACCAGGAAGAATGAGACAAACACAAACGTGACAGAGGTTTACATTTCCCCTCTCTGTTGTTAAAAATAGAGCTTGCACAATAGACTTACAAGTTCTTTTTAAAATAAAACGTCAAGGGGAACATATTGTTCAGTTTACGATGCAGTCACAATGGATCAGACCTAAAGATTCCAGCTTCTTTGGCTGACCTCAGCACACTTCATGTTTTTACATTTAACTCTCCAATACAATTTCATGTGTTTTGTCTTCGGATTAAAATCCTAAACAATCCTAAACAATTTTTCCAATAATTCAGTTTTTTCTTTGATAAATGGTCCTTAAATATTGCAGAGATTTTTAAGTTTTTCATCTTTGACTCCCATTAAGAATCGCAGTCATCATTAACAGAACCATCCTCTGCTGAACCTAGATGCAGCCCTGAATAAACAGCTGTTATGTTGCTGCACAAAGCAGAACATCTGGAGGACATGGTGTTCTATAGAGCGCAGGCTCTGAGCCAGATGCCGTGAATGTGGATCAATTGCCTCAATGTCAAGTTTCAGACATTGGATTGGTCAATAGATGGTTGTTCTGGAGTAAATGATAATAATAATAAACTGTTCAGGACATTTTGTGACTTGCTAGTGTCTGTGAACTGTGAGGGAACTCAAAACCTGTGGCCCTCGTGTAATAAGTCAGAGACAGAGCGTTTGTTGGTAAAAGCTGAACAGTTCTGCAGCCATCATAGCGACAGGTGCAAAGTGCTTAATGCATTTCTTCTGAACAGTTTAACCCTCAGGCTTCACTTTAATTTACTATACGTTTGAGTTTTTAGAGGACAAAAACGTCCATTCAAATCATCGTTTTTGATCCTGTAACATCTGCAACAAATATCATGCTTTCTGTGATATTAGGGTTTCATTTTGAAGAAAAGTAGTCAAAATTACGATTTCACTTTTCACCACAAAATTCAGTTATGTCTCCATGTGTGGCCCGTGCGTGAAACTACACATTTCTTTAGATCTTCTGCTGTTTGTATTGAAATCCAAAGGTCAAACTAACCTCTGATAAGAAGATAAAACCTAGTTTGACTCTTACTGAACTTCAAAGGGCAGAAAACAAAAACAGTTAGTATGTTTATGCACCTGTCTGGAGCTCCAGCCAGGTTCAAGCTTGGATGGTAAATTGAGTTTTTTGCTGTGTCATTTTGACATTATGGTGCAGTTAATAGCATGAGAGTTTTTAATCATCCAAAAATGTGTTTGAACATGAATTTTGTTTAACAGTCTGAGAAAAATCCAAGCTGATGGGTTTTAATACAGGTAATTTGACAATGGATAAGTCCAAAGCCATGCAAACAACAATTTGTTTTTGGAGTTCATTGAAGATATTTGTTAGCTAAACATTCTTCCCTGGGGAAAAAAGTTAATTTCAGTCGTTAAAATCCCCAAATTAACCTGGCTACTCAAAGTAGCAACCTGGTAATGTGTAAATCAGACAGACCATCCCCTTGGTTTGTGTGGCCATGCTGTTGTTTCTCCACTCATCCCCTCCTTCACCACCTTGAAGGCCATCTTTCATTTTAAACATGTTGAAGTGCTTATATAGTAAAAGGTCTACACACAAACACAAACACACACACACACACACACACACACACACACACACACACACACACACACACACACACAGTATAAAGTACGTGATGCTGTGACGTGATCATAGGGTATAAATAAACAAAGATCTGTTGTTGGTCAGTTCTGACCCAGTTCAGGTTTTTGAACCCGAGATGTTTGTATTTAGATTCATGGAACTCCTCCAGCACCATCCTCACCTGCTGGATTTCCACTGCTGCATGTAACTTGTTGACACATGGAACATAAAGAACGTATCTAATTTACCTCAGAGATGTCTTACAACCTTCTGCTGGCTCCGATGACTTTCCAGAAGATCAGGATCAGCCGCTGCTGACATTTGTCCTTTGTTGTCCTCAGGTTGCCTCGTACCTGCGGGCTGTGAACGACATCTTCGACAAGGTTGATTTTGATGGAATCAAGCTGATCAACTTTAAAGTTAAATCCCTCCGTGTAAGAGCCTTATGCAGCTGAACAGAATAATTGCCTAAAATCTCAGGGTGATGTATCAAACCATCACAGTTACTCTGACTTCCACGTGTGGACATTTAGTGTAATCAGTGAAAAGCATCATTTATGAACATCTGTTTCTGGGGGACTTTCTCAGAATTGTGGGAAATTCATTTTGTTTTACTCTCTGTTTAGGTGATGACTAGGGAGGACACGAATGATCCATTGACTCCTTTGTACATCGGACCTGAGAAGTTGTTGAGTCTGTTTTCAGAGCAAAACTGGGGCAACTTCTGTCTGTCCTACCTGCTCACTAACAGAGACTACAGTGGAGTTCTGGGCCTGGCGTGGGAGGGCAAGACAAGTGAGTCACAAGACAAACACCAAACAGGCGGTAGTTTGCAAAGAAGCTGAATGTGATTGGTAAAGGCCGTCAAATTTCTCTTCTAGGGCATTACTGATTCTACTTTAAGTTGCATTATTAAATAAAATCCACCAATGATTGTAAATATATCCCAAATATGATTTCAGTTTAAAAAGAAAATGTAGTTAATCTTTCTGATCTCGTAGTAAAAACGTATGAACTACAGTGTCTAGTTTATTCAGGTTAACGACCATCTTATCAAACACGTTTTTAAATCCGTCTAATGTCATTAAGACTTTTCTTTACTGGTGACACTGTTTGCAGGATGTCTTTTAAGCACGTCACGTTGGGCAAATGATGTATGAAACAAAAGACACATTTTCTTTTGCCATAATTACGTCTCAGTGGGTTTCCAATCCAGGGCAGCTGTGGCTACATCATAGCTCATCCCCACCAGGGTGTGAATGTGTGAATTACTGATTGTGTTGTAAAGCACCTTGGGGGGTTCCAGGCCTCTAGAAGGCGCTATATCCAATACAGAAAAAGGGGAAAAAAGTTATTTTTGCTATAACATGTTTAAATTTTGTTACAATCTTTATTTAAAAAGTAAATGTCAGTGTTAGTTTCTACACAAGAATAAACTCAACAGGCGTTGAGTTGGATAAAAATAAAAATAAATGTTCATTCACTAATAGTTTCTATTGGTTTCGACTTTAATTAATTCCTGTTTCACCAAATGTACCTGAAGAAGTTCAACGTGTTCAATGACCTAAATACACAAAGTGGGCAAAAACAAGTGTTAAGCAATCATTGTAACCTGTGTGTGTGTGTGTGTGTGTGTGTGTGTGTGTGTGTGTGTGTGTGTGTGTGTGTGTGTTATTTATTTGGGAACTGTTTTAGTAGGTCTTTCCTGCTTCTTTCAGTGACAATGTCCCACATGCAGCTTTGGATTGTCAGAAGGCGGGGGGGGGGGGGGGGGGGCAGTTTGCCACTGTGACTCAGGATTAGTGACAACCTGTAACACACACATGCACGAACATGTGCATGAACACACATGATCATGCTCCTGGGATAGTGTGAATTGTTGGCTGCATTCCACAACATGGTTGACATGGTGAAATCTTGTGTGATGGACAGCCACACACACACACACACACAAACACACTGTGGATAAAATGTTGTTTTGGATGTTGGGGCATTTCATTCTCACGCTATTAGATAATGTTTGACCTCCAGAGACAGATGCACTCTAGCCCTGCATCTCCACTCAGTCCAGTTTAAACAGCAAAACCATAAACTTCAGGACCTCTATACATCCAACAGAGACATAAGAAAACGCCACTTTCGCACGTACACATTTACAGCCCCATCAGCCGCATCAAACAACCCTCAGGAGTCCTTCATTGGCACATCAGCTTTAATTTAACAAAAAAATGTTTTAATTACAAGTTTCAGCTTTGAGAAGCTTCATTTTTGTTTTAATAAACAAAAATTCTGAGTATCACGATTTAAAAAAAATGTTGCATTCCAGCGTCCCACCCATGGGACAAAACACATTACAGTCATGTGAACTGGATTTTTAAGAGAATAAATAAAATGTCTGTTGCAAAGGTAATTCATAATTCATATGTAACAGTTAGGCATAAGTTCAAGCCAATTTGCATTGACCGTATTTCTCAAACCCTTTACTCTGCCTACAGCAATGCAGACCGAAGCTTCTATACCTTGAGTTTCTCAGAAGTTGTTTGCAGAATTGTTTGCAGGCTTTGTCAGCTGTTTCCTGTTCACTCATGAACTACACAGCAGGAGGTATTCCCTGTAAATGCATTGTCACTGCTGGAAGTAAAATAGGAAGGAAGAAATCACACAAACAGTGGAAATTGTGTTATTTTGTTTAAAGCACACTACAACAAGTAGAATCAACTTTTTGGTCATCCTTAAAGCTGTTATGGCGAATCTGCAATCAAGCTAGGTTTTGAATGCAAACACGGCCACGGGACACCCACCCCTTCCCTCGGATATCTTCCCTGAGACCTTTCTGCCGGAACCGGAAACTGCATTTCCGGAGGATACGAGAGGGAGCTAAAACCAGGCTTCAAATGGTGACTCCGGTAGTTTGTCCTAAAGTTAAAGTGGTAGCAGCCGGCTGTTTCTCCTTCTCTGGTATTATTGAGCGGAGAACCTCTCACACCTGTTCTGTTGTAAATAAGTGTTCTGGTACTAAATAAGTGATAGTTTAATGAATGGAGGACCCAGGGAAGTGTGTCGGTTTGGTAAGACAGACAACCAGATGGTCCAGTAGTTGACTTTGGTCAGTGTCGTGTGATTGGCTGAGGGTTTCAGACAATTTTGAGAGAACTACTTTATTGACCCTTTGCACCTACATCACCTAATCAACTAGTTCAAGCCCAATTCAGTGATCAGAAGAAGTAGCACACCTAGGTGGGGCTCTCAGAGAGCGGTATTTACAAAAGTTACAAACATTAGCTTACGTTCTCCCTGCTGCTATTCACCGATGTAAACAAGCTGCCGACGTTGCCAGAATTCACCCTGCTGGATTTATAACTTTATGTGATAAACAGCGTTTCACTTTAAACTGGAACTTATTAAAAAATAAATAAAAAGAAATTTGGATCCCTACCAATTTTTAATTGCTGGTGGGGTCATCGAGTTCAGATGCTACTCTCTCACCTGGATGGGACAAGATGTCTTTTAAAGGCAACACTCCTATCATACTACATAAACAACGTAAGTTTAACACATATAATCCTACATTGGGACAATTTTATCGTAAACTATTATTTCGCATTTTCTTGGGCCGGTATGTGCTAAGACAACCCTTTACAAGGTTAATGAAATGTCACTCAGACCCCTACCACCCCATGTGGCCAGAATAACGCACTTGCAACTTCAGACTGGCAGGCCGCCACCTGCTTCAGCCTGCTTCCAGCATGTCTTAGATCATGAACACAGCTGATTTGTTTAATTTAGTGATGAATCACTCCTGTAGACACTAATGAAGGCTGAGGAGATATTTCAGCTGTTAGATAAAGAAGCATGAAAAAAATTTTTTAAGGTAAATATTTTTTGCAAATTTGTTTTTAACAATCGTTTTTGGATGTTTTCAGCAGTCTTTTATTCTTGTCTGGAAAGGCAGTTCCCCTATATTAATGGCGCAGTATAAACAAAAACAGAAAAAAGAAGACTTTTTATTTCATGATAGTCACTCCACCACACAATAAAGGAAAACATAGTGATTACTGCTAATTTACTCTTCTTTCTGATGTTGGAAGTTTAATTTACATTTAACTGAGTGACTTTTTTTCTTTAAAGGTCAAAAGCAGGATGCAAGGGGAGAAAATCATCCTGAATACTTTCTAAATCCGACTTTTTGTTGATAACGATCACAAACAGTTTAACTTATTTTCACATGTGCTTCATCTAAAGTCTGACAGTCTTGTTGAACCTCAAAAACTTTGTGAGATATAATAAATGGTAAATGGCCTGTGTTTGTATGGAACCTTCTAATGTTCTACAACCACACACACACACACACACACACACACACACACACACACACACACACACACACACACACACACACACACACACACACACACACACACACTCACACACTGGTGATGATGAGCTACATTGTAGCAAAGGGGGTAAATTCTTTACGTTTACAGCATTGTTATTGACAGTGTCCTTCACACGCTATATGACAGTAGTGGGGTCCTCCTGCTGCAGTACAACAGAGATAAGGGGGCTTGTTATTGTTGTTTAACCTCTAATTGTCCCTGACCGTTTCTGGACGTCCCTGTTGTGCTTACCATGTAACAAATAACATGCTGGTTAGAAATCGTTACGCCTGCTTCTGGTTCCCACAGTCCCCGGTGACATCCAAAAAATGTTGGCTGTCTGCAGCAGACCCCTCTCCCCCCCTTCCTAGAATGTTTCAACTGGCTGTGTTGCATAAGAGGTATTGTGAAAAGCTCCCATGTCCATTGCTGATACCCTAAACAAAAAGGAAATAATAACTTTAGATGAGTAATTGTCCTCTAATATTCAATATTTCATTGTTGACTCTGATTTCTGCTGAGCTATAATTCATTTCAATTCAGTGTATTTATATTGCACCAAATCACGTCAAGAGTCGTCTCAAGGCACTTCACAAAATAAATATTCCAAATGAGTTCAGTTCAGTTCAATTAGTTAAAAGTTTCCTATATAAGGAAATCCAGCAGAAAGCATCAAGTCACTTTACAGCAATCCTCATTCTAGCAAGCATGTAGCAACAGTGGAGAGGAAAACTCCAGGATCCGGGCTCAGTGTGAGCAGGCATCCACCACAAGTGACTGGGGTTTAAGAAGACAGCGCACACACACACACACACACACACACACACACACACACACACACACACACACACACACACACACACACACACACACACAATATATTTGTGCTACTACTAGTTTACCTGTTGAATTAATAATAGAGTCACTATGATAAATACAATAAAATGTATCTCTTACTAAACAGAATATTTACTAAGAAATCACAATGTAACCATAGAAACATTACTTGGTATACAGTATATGTTGTGTGTGTGTGTGTGTGTGTGTGTGTGTGTGTGTGTGTGTGTGTGTGTGCACGTGCGCGTGCGTGCGCAGACGTCATGAATGCACACGCATGTGTGCATGTCTGCTCTGTCTTCCCAATCCCCAGTGAGTCGTGGTGGATGGCTGCTTATATTGAGCCAAGATCTTCTGGAGGTTTCTTCCTGTTAAAAGGGAGCTTTCCTCTCCACTGTCGCTAAATGCTTGCTTAGTATGAGGATTGCTGTAAAGACACTGACACCAGTCGGTGACTTGATGCAACCTGCTGGGTTCCTTATATAGGAAACTTTTAACTGATTGGCTTAATAAACTGACCTGGATTGAAATGTTTACTGTGTGAAGTGTCTTAAGACGACTCTTGTTGTCATTAGGTGCTATAGAAATAAACTTGAATTTAATTTAACTGAATACAGTACAGGTCAAAAGTTTGGACACACCTTCTCATTCAATGTGTTTCCTTTATTTTCATGACCATTTACACCGGTAGATTCTCTCTGAAGGCATCAAAACTATGAATGAACACTTGTGGAGTTATGTACTTAACCAGAAAAGGTGAAATAACTGAAAACATGTTTTAGATTCTATTTCTATTCTATTCCTTTGCTCTGATTACTGCTTTGCACACTCTTGGCAGTCTCTTAATGAGCTTCAAGCGGTAGTCACCTGAAATGGTTCTCCAACAGTCTTGAAAAGTTCCCTTTGTAAATGGTCATGGTCATAAAAATGAACAAAACACATTGAATGAGAAGGTGTGTCCAAACTTTTTGGCCTGTATTGTATACCAAGCTAGACCAAGGCTAGATTGTGATTTCTTAGTAGAGATTCTATTTATTAACAGCTGATGGCCACCTCCATAAGGCCACCACAGCTCAGTAGAACACCATTGTAGCTTCTTCTGGGGAGACAAACACAGAGAGAAAATAAAACTAAAAGCTGAAATAAAATAAAATAATGCAATTAGAGAGTAGTGGTAGAAGAAAGTAGCAGATTGTGGAATGTGGTCAGTATGTCCTCTAAGCCTTTAGCAGCATAACTACAGAGTCTACTCTGGATAACCCAGCCTTTTAGATGGAGGAATGTTGGAGGCAGAGCCAGAGAGAACCGTCTTTACCGACTGTGTTCCCTACTATACACTCCACCTCCTTCTACTCCACCACTCATCCAAACTTGGGCCAACACCTGTCAGAATTTAACCATAAGCTCTATCAAATTAAAAGGTTTCAAGCCTAGTCTACAATGCAAAGTGTCTGCCTCACAGACCAAAGCTGTGAGCTGGTTCCACAGTAGAGGAGCCTGATGACTCCTGCCTCCCATCCAATTTTTCACAGGGAAAACTGAACTACTAAACACACAAAAACAACCACATAAATGAGCATGCTGCAGCACATGGGGAAAAAAGACACATGGGACACAGAAAATTATAGTTTTTAAGGGTTCACTACCAAGCCTGAGTTTTGGGGAGTTTTTCTCACGTTGCTTGAATTTTGATCATGAAAAAATAAATAAATAAATTACAGACTAACTCCTAAATCAAAATATGAGGTAGAGTCTGGCAAATGTCTGAAACTTTTCTAAATTTAGTTTCCATGAACCAAAAACAGAAATATGTGAACTAATGGGTGGGTTTTGTGAACAAATAAAAGAATTAAAATGTTGGTAAACAACAAACAAATTAAGAGACAACTACTTTTTTGGTTGACTAACCTGCAACAAGAACATTTACACAACAGTTTGCAATTACAGGACACTCTCTAAATTACCTACATGAATGAAAATTCCCACAATTTAATACTAATTCATTATATCGCTTATTTAAAATTTGCAAGTTTTCTTAAACTTTTATAGTTGAAAAGAGATGAAAGGGTAAATTAAAAAGTATAATTAGAGGCCACATAAGCGGAGGAAGACGACGACGACGACGACTATTTAGCAGGTCTACTGATGACCTGAAAGCCTCACAGGATGATAACTCGGGCGTCACTGGTTTAGGCTATTACTGGTTCCACAATGACAAATGCTACTGCAATACACCACGTTGAAAGTGACTCTTTTCTGTGAGTTTATTGGACTGTAGCTCAGTAAAGTTTGTATTATTGTCACAGTTTTGAAAGGAATGTGTGTCACAATGAGAATTAAGGTCTACTAAAAAATAAAATCTACACACATCAGCCATCAGTTTTTTTAGCATCATCTTTCTGGCAGAACATCAATGAAAATAACTGCTTTGTTTCTTTTTTATTTGTGCTTCAGGTAACTGGGGAGGAATATGCTCACAACACACCATCTTCCGTGATGGACAAAGATCCTCTCTTAACACCGGCTTAATAACAATTCAGAACTACGGACAGTTCCTGCCTCCTCGACACATCCAGCTGACCATGGCACACGAACTGGGCCACAGTCTAGGTTCTCCGGTTAGTTTTTGTCCTAACACTCATCTTCAGCACGGGATGCTCAAAACAGCTCCATAGATTACTGTAGTTTACATCCATCTTAATTTAACTTAACGCAATTGAATTTAACTTAGTTTAATGTTAAACTGCAATAATTATTGATATGTTAGAGGAAGCTACGCAGCAAGAATGTCCTGGGTTCGCTTCCCAGCTTGGGATCTTTCTGCATGGAGTTTGCATGTTCTCCCTGTGTGTGCGTGGGTTCTCTTCGGTTACTCCGGCTTCCTCCCACAGTCCAAAAACATGACTGTTAGGTTAATTGGTCTGTCTAAATTGTCCTTAGGTGTGAGTGTGTGTGTGCATGATTGTTTGTCCTGTGTGTCTCAGTGTTGCCCTGCGATGGACTGGCTCTCTGTCCAGGGAGTACCCCGCCTGATTCCCCGTTGACTGCTGGAGATAGCCAACACCCCCCACCCCCCACCCCCCCACCCCCCGCGACCCTACATGGACAAAGTGGGTTCAGACGATGGATGGATGGATGTTAGAGGAAGTAAAAAATCTAATAATTGCCTTACTTATTTTCCTTTGGAAAAACTGGTTTGTTTGTTTGGTTGGTTGATTCAGACTGTTTTGTTGGGTTCTTGTTAAAGGTGTGGATCAGTGAAAAAACATTTTAATGATTTTTTTTCTGATTATAATCAATCTCTCTGAGTTTTTTATGCTGACCGAACATGAAAATAGTCTCCTACACATATCCCATGCATTAGCTTCTGATAGAAAATAGATGGTGAAATTCTAGGATTTGAAAAGTCTGACAGATCTACATCACACTGTCACCTACATTCATGGACTCAGCCATGAGTTGGTTTAGCATCCAAGAAACAGCAGAGACCATCTTGGCTAATAGAAGCTAACCATTAGCATTAGCAACTCCACCACACAGCAAAACACCTCCAGGCTTGTGTTTTTTGTGGAGATTAAACATCCTTGTTGTTGAGCAAACAAATTCAGTGGTAGAGTCAATTAAATTCAATTCAAGCTTATTCATATAATGCCAAATCATGACAAGAGTCGTCTCAAGGCACTTCACATAATAAACATTCCAATACAGGTCAGTTCATTAAGCCAATCAGAAAAAAGTTTCCCATATAAGGAACCCAGCAGACTGCATCGAGTCATTGACTGGTGCCAGTGTCTTTACAGCAATCCTCATACTAAGCAAGCATTTAGTAACAGTGGAGAGGACAACTCCCTTTTGACAGGAAGAAAACTCCAGAAAGATCTTGTTAAAAGCTGCGGGAGAGAGCTTAAAGGTAAATACTTCAGCGTTAACGACCAATTTCCCAAGGAAATTCTGGATCACCACCTAGTTCTCTTCCCACCGTGTAAGAAGTTAATCCAGGATGGGAAACGGGTTGTCATCTTCGTATCGACTGCATGTGAACAGTAAGCTCTACAAAGAAGGAGGAGTAACAGACTGGCTTTATTAGACAAACATCAGGTACAACTTTATTATTATTAACAGAATTCACTGGGTTTGAACAAGTCAGGATTTATTAGCTGCTAGGTCCGTGTTTAGATATGTTCACCTGTTCCCTCACCACCTCACACCGACAACACTTTTTTCTTTCCTTTCTTCTTTTTTCCTTTTCTTTATTTTTATAATTCCTTCCTTTGCCTTTTTTTATCTGCGTCTGGATCTTTACATCTGCATGGCACAATTAGCAATTTTTTTTCTGCACTGCAGCAACACGCACACAACATGCGCACGCACGCACGCACACACACATATATAGAATCCATACGCACAGTCACACACGATGTAAGTAAGGCGTTTTATGGCATCAAAACCACTGCTGGGCTTGAGCATTTCTTCTTCTTCTTCTTCTTCTTCTTCTTCTTCTTATTATTATTATTATTATTATTATTATTATTATTATTATTATTTATCATTATTATTATTATTTATCATTATCAGCATTAATATCTTTATATTAATATATTAATATTGTTAAAATATGATTATTATTTTAATATTGCTACTATTATTTATTATTATTATTATTGTTGTTGCTATTATTGATATTGCAAATGATAATAATGATTATAATGATACCCTTATTATTTACTCTCTATTATTTACTATCAGATTAATTTATGCATTTAATTACTTATTTTATATCATACACATGAAAGCATCATATTCTAGCTACTCACACACACATCTATGGGTGCACTAAGGTTTGTCTCATGGAACGTACATGGAGCTGGCTCCAGAGAGAAGAGATTAAAGATTTTTGATCAATTAAAAAGAGTGCAGGCATACGTAATAATATTACAAGAGACTCAGATCTGCCACATCTGCAGTTGAACTTAAAACATCTGAGTTTCCCAGCATGTTCTCTGCCTGCTATTACTCTAGGCAAAGAGGTGTAGCTATTTTAATACAAAAAAACATCAATTTCACAGTATTGGACACAGTTTCAGATCCAGAGCTTTACAATGCTAAAAATATCTGTACAGAAGCAAAGCTTATGTAACGTCAGCATACACTGTCCAAATATTGATGACCCTTCATTATTTCATTATTTTTTTCTCTGTACTCTCCGAACACTTGGACTGTCCACTTAAACTTGAAGGCGATTACATTTTTGGATGGATACTTTAACAGACTGGCTCAGTATAGCTGGGACTCAGTGATGAGAGGTAAAATAATCTTTCTCATCACATTCTGGATCATTCTGGCTCCAACATTTTTCAGAATGGTGAGGGAAATCGAAGAGAGCGGCAGATTACAGCCAAACATGAACTCAGCCAATATTAGTATTTTGTTAAAACCAGGCAAAGACCCAGCATTTCCTACCAGCTATCGCCCAATTTCTCTTATTAATGTTGATCTCAAAATAATTTGTAAGGCCCTGGTAAAAAGATTAGAGAAGGTAACCCCCTTCATAATACACCCTGACCAAACTGGTTTCATGAAGGGTAGACAGTCATCCACAAACTCACGTAGATTACTTAATTTGATAGATTTCTCTTACAGTAGAAACATAGAAACTAGTATATTATCTCTAGATGCAGAAAAGGCTTTTGATAGAGTTAACTGGAAGTTCTTATTTGCAACTTCACATAAATTTGGTTTTGGGAACTTCTTCATAAACTGTCTACAAACATTAAACAATTCACCAACAGCACGTGTCAGGACAAACGACCAAATATCAGCTAGCTTCTGTCTTCAGAGGGGGACCAGGCAGGGATGCCCACTCTCCCCCTCACTGTATGCTGTCTTTGTCAAACCACTAGCGGCAGCAATTAGGCAAACAACAGATATTAAAGGCATAAAGTGTAAGAACATAGAACATGAAAACAGTCTTTATGCAGATGATGTGATACTTTTTCTCCTGAATTCTCAATCCTCTCTCTCTCAAGCAATAGAACTGATAAACTATTTCTCAACAGTTTTAGATTTTTCAATAAACTGGTTAAAATCCACAGTTCTTCTTCTTCTTCTTCTTCTTCTTCTTCTTCTTCTTCTTCTTCTTCTTCTTCTTCTTCTTCTTCTTCTTCTTCTTCTTCTTCTTCTTCTTCTTCTAAAACCAGACTGAAATTCCTCAAACAGATCATTAGTGTTTAAATGCTCACATACTTGGTTGGCCACTATCTTCTCAAGGACTTTGGATAAAAATGGAAGGTTAGATATTGGTCTATAATTTATTGGGTCATCTGGATCCAGAGAAGGCATCCTAAATAAAGGTTTGATTATAGCAACCTTAAAATCCTGTGGTACGTATCCATTTACTAAGGATAGATTGATTATATTTAGAATGGGGGCAGTAACCAAAGGAAATGCATCTTTAAATAATTTGGTTGGGATTGGATCTAAAATGCAAGTTGAAGGTTTAGATTAAGCTAATATTTTTGATAACTCTGAAAGCTCAACTGGATCAAAATGGTTCAAACAGAGATGAGGTTCTACAGTTACCTCTGATGCTGCCTTACTTACTGAGGAAGAAGAAATCGCATTAGGGAGGATGCTAATAATTTTGTTTCTAATATAATTAATTTTCCTTGTGAAAAATCCCATAAAGTTGTTGCTGCTGAGGGCTAAGGGAATAGATGGTTCAGAGCTATGATTCTGTGTAAGTTTGGCAACTGTACTGAAAAGATATTTAGGATTAGTCTTATTCTGCTCAATTAGCGATGAAAAACAAGCAGTTGTAGCTTGTCGAAGCTTATTTTTATAAAGGACTAGACTATTTTCATGTTGCTGTTAGCCAATCCGAGGCTAACAGCAACAATGTATTGATTAAACGAGAGTCCCACACTTTTAATATTTGTTCTGTTCTTGAACAACCTGTCCATGAAATCCATTGGCGTGAATGTTAGAGACTTTGGCCTTTATTAAACAGTTTCCTTTAAAAAAGACTCAGGTTTGAGCATCACAGGATGAGCCATGAGGTCATCACAGGCATGTTTGATTATTTTCACATGACACCAGCTTTCACAATTTCAGCCTAAACTTTCTCTCAGGAATTTTGCCTGAAATGCAATCACAACTCTTTTTCATCTTTTTTTTAAATCTAAATATTCCCTTTTTTGCCCAATATTTTTGGTTCATTTGTTGTTATTCTTGTGAAGCACCTATTATCTTGGGAGGCACTATACAAAATTCGTTTCATCTTCCTCTGATGTAGAGTGAATTAAATGCTTTGGCTTTTTCTTACTCTCCATTTATTTAATTTTATCACAGATCTTGAAAAATACAAGAAACTCAAATATCTTTGAATGTCATAATATAAAATAAACCAAGTGAAAATGATAATTGGAATTTAATTGTCTAATATCTGCTAAAACAAAGTTACCTGCTCAAATATTCATTTAAATTGTTTTAATTCTGACATCTCTTTTACCTTTTTGAGTGCCCGTGTGGTGGGAGTTATCAGTTATCAGAACTAAAGCTGTTGAGTATGTGACAGCTGCTCATTCTTTGTTTGCAGGCTGATAAATTGGCCACTAGTTAAGCCTTGGGCAAACACAATTTATTGGGATGTTGTTAAGACAAGGCTAGAAAAGTCCGGACTACATACGAGCTGTTAGACGTATTACAGGATGAAATGCTTCCAACTAATTCACTCATAGAGGAAAATCCCCAAAATCTTTGATTTCATTTACAAAAAACACGAAAAATCATCGTGACTTAGTACTTAAATGAGTACAAAAATAACACATTCATGTTTTTCAGACAATCAACAAAAACATTTCTGCCTTTTTGTCTAATTCAACAGCCAACTGTCTCCTGTAGGTTGCATAACAACACAGCTCAGCCAAGTTTAACATTTTATGTCTCTTTAGTTGGCTGCTTTGTTCTGAATCAGACAAACATGATTAAATGAATATCCTCCTTTCTATGAATAAAAACGCTCTGCTTTACAGTGAAACACCAAATGACTTTAATGTGTTTTTACCTTTTCGATGCGTCAGAGTTAAGAATTCATTCAGATCCCAGCGGGTGTCAGCAGTAAGCTGTGTGCCTGGACCTTGGGAACATGAATGTCTACATGCAGCAGTTTTTCTCAGTCATGAGTTGAGGGATTGGTTTTACATTTTTGGTGATGTGTTTCAGGGGACCACCTTCAAAGGAGAGGATCTATCTTTGTAATAACTTTGATAACAAGTAATGTCACTAAAACTGCATCAGACATTTATGGTTCCAGTTAACTCAAGACCTCTGTTTGGTTTTTAGAGGGTTTAGAAGAATCTAAATTAAGGGCTAAAACAGTGCAATTAAAAAACAATAAAACTAATTAAAAGTATAATAAATACAATTTGATTTTCAAAAGAAACAACAAAGTCAAAAGAACGTTCAGAAATCAACGAGCCACTGCGGCTCATGCAAAATAAATCCAATGTCTAAAACTTGAAAGTTGTGATTTGATGCTTCTGCTCTAGTAGAAAACCATAGGCCCACCCCAGTGCATACTTCCTAGCTAACTTACAAAACAAAATTTAAAATGCAATCATTTAACCTACAAATAAACTTAGCAATCAACCAAAATGGTTCAAATGATGGTAACTGGACTTTCTTGAAGACGTTTCGCTTCTCATCTGAGGAGCTTTGTCAATTCTGACTGGATTATGGGAGAGCCAAGCTTACAAACTATGAGAGGACATCAAGGAAGTTTGCTGACTACAGAAACCACCTCCTGAGTTAACCTGAGATGTCGATAACAAAGTCTCCATCCAAAGAGCCTGAAACTTAGCACCATTAACGGACGACACGTCAGGTGGTAGAGAGGAGGGGTACCCAGAGTAGTTTCTGCTCCTTAAACAACAATAGACAGCTACAGCTTATAAGCTGTGTGTGTGTGTGTGTGTGTGTGTGTGTGTGTGTGTGTGTGTGTGTGTGTGTGTGTGTGTGTGTGTGTGTGTGTGTGTGTGTGTGTGTGTGTGTGTGTGTGTGTGTGTGTGTGTGTGTGTTTTCCCTCTTGCCTTCCCCCTCTTTGGGCCATTCCACAGCTTGGAGTGCAACTAGAGAAATTTCTGCATTTTATAACAGTCAAAAAAAGCAAACCACAAGAAGAAAAATGTAAAAATTCAGTAGTTTTGATCCGTGCTACAGGCCTGGTTTGAAAAGTTTGGATCCAAGCAGAAAAAATTTATCATTTTTCAACTTCATCAAACCCAAACTATGATTTCTTATTTTTTTAGGTCCTTCAGTGAATCTGCGCTAAGATGAGTGAATGAATTTCCTTGACTTCTAATTATACATTGATGGATGCCTGCTGGTGTTTGTGATTAATACATTCTGCATGCTTGCCTCTTCCTGTCTAGAGTGGTGGGGGGCTGTTTCCATCTCCAGAGGTGGTGGTGGGATACCCCGACCATTGTAGGACTACATTCAGACTGCACCAAACTATACCTTTTTTTTAAAGAGTCTGTTACGTTTATGGCATGTCTTATATAACGTGTGAACTTTTCAGCACCAGTGCATTAAAACAAATGTCTTTTTTTTTAACGTGGCAAAAAAATGTATTCTGTTTCTGGTCACCAACTAGCTGACAAGCATGGAAAACCAGATAAAAAACTCGTGCATGCACAAAAGTGAACATTAAATCTTCATGCAGCCAGTAATCCAATCCAGAACTTGTTTTCACCCCAAAGACACTCTGCAAGAAACCTAATGAGAAGACATTACTGCTGATTTCAACGTGTGAAGTCCTCCACATTGCTTGTTTTGCTTTTCTAAATAGTCAAGATTTGTGATTTTGTGAACAGTTTCTATAAAACAGTGACACAATGGTCAAAAGAGTAAAACAGCAACTCAAACAGAAGTGGAAATGCTGCGTGGCACCACAACATGTCAAATAAATTGCAGCAGAGACAAAAACAATTCCACATCTGCTGTGTCCCATCAATCCAACAGTCCCAGAGCTAAAGCAGATTGTAAAATTGTCACTCATTAAATCTATCATACTAATCAGGACCGGACGGAGGCATACCCACATCAAGGCTGCTCTTCTCTACATGTGTTCTTGTTCATTTTAAATAATTTCTCTGGTTTCTGAACCTACCAAAGAGTCTGACACTCTGACAGGATGAGTTTTACCAAAAGTTACAGAAAAAAAAAACTTGTTTTGTCCTTGCTGTCCTACATGTGGAACACTGCGTCCCACTGTTTTGTTAAAATAAACGAGTTAAATGTTGACAGACATACCAAAGATATCAACACAATTCTCTGAATCTCACCATGTTCTGAAGGTATTTTTCTGACAACCTGCTGGGTTAAACTCCTGCATTTGTGATCAAAATACCGTAAAGCCTCTAATACAGGCCCGGGCCTGTATTAGAGGATTCACGGTAAATGGAAGCTTGACTGGTTAATTTGTTTCTGTCAGCAGCTGAGTGACTTTACAACAAAAAAAGCACATTAAGTAAATTTTTTGTGTTTCAGCATGATGAGGGCTCAAACTGCGGGGACCTGGGCTCTTCTGGTGGTAAAGGTCGGTACCTGATGTTTCCTCAAGCCACAGACGAGGTGCGTGAAAACAATGACAAATTCTCACCCTGCAGCATTAAACATATTAGCAAGATCCTGAAGCAGAAGAAGGACAACTGCTTCGTAGGTGAGGGAAGTGTTTAACAGTGTTCATCGATAAACCTCCTGGTGGCTGAGAGTAGTTCTGCTTTTCTGCGTGCTCTGATCAGTCAGCGATCAGCCCATCTGTGGGAACCACATAGTAGAGGAAGGTGAAGAATGTGACGTTGGTCAAAACAGCACAGATCTGTGCTGCTATAGTGCTGCAGAGCCTGTAGGAGTCCAGTGTCACCTGAAGCCTGGGAAAGTCTGCAGGTACCACATTCATAAATCAAACTTTCATAAGAAATATTTTTTTGCTATTCCACATTTCTTTTTGTCTTTTTGTCCATCCATCAGTCCGAGGCAGGGCTTGTGTTGTGGTAAGAACTGTGAGTTTAAACCGGCGGGTCAGATGTGCCACGAGGAAACGGACTGTCAGGAAGTGACTGAGTGTTCAGGTCTATCCCCGGTCTGCCCTGAGCCACATGCCAAGGAAAACCTCACCATCTGCAGCCAGGGCACACGTATCTGTCTGAACGGGGTGAGGCACACACGCACGCACACACACACACACACACACATAGAATGTGACGTAACACATTTTCTTTATTACCCAACAGTTTGGCAATATTTGCAGCATTCCTGCAGAGACCCTAGCAGCAGCAGTTATCTGCTGTGCCTTCATTTTTAGTCTCTTCTAGGATATTTGATTCAGATTTTCTGCCTTTAAACCCTACGGTTAGCATGTCTGATTACAGGATGATCACACTGAATTTTGACCAGGCCCATTCCTTCAGACATCTCAAAGTTGCACCTGATTACTGTGACGGCTCTAAAGATCATCTTCCCAGATAATCCTACCATGCGTTGTGTATCACGTGTGATCTGATCTGGTAGCGTTCCAATAAAAAATCCAGACTTTCAAACATGTTGTATTATCCCTGTCTGATTTTCTAGGACCATGAACGTACTGCCTGTTTAACCTAACAACAGGTCATATTTAATTGGTAGTCACGTTTTATCTTGAGAGACATCCCATCTAGGGGAAGAATGTCCATGAGTGAAAGCGGTTCATGTGTCGTTTTTGCTGAGCTGCAAGACAGCACACACTGTAAGTCAAAACAAGTATATCAGTGATTTTCTGTCACCACATGTTTGGTCTTGTGTTTCGGCCAACAATATAAAAAATCCTGCTATATGAAATGAGCTTTAGGTGAAAATCCAAATTCTCTCTGATCTGGTGTACTACTCAAATGCTTCTCATTTTGGTTTCAGTTTGTGGGAATAAAAAAAAAGACTCCCTCGTTGCCAATCATCTTTGTTTTTTAACAAATGCAATATTACTGCACATAATTACTTGGAAAATCACTGACTGACTCCATCTTACTGCGCCATCACGGTATGATTACAAATAACTCATCTTGACTCTTAAATACACTGAGATCTCTGATGGGAATTTCCTCCAGCTGTGAAAGTTGCTTAATCATTTGTTCCGGATGTCTTATTGTCCAGATGTGCAGGCTGTGATAATGTCTGATTACACAATAAAATACCTGGAAAAAGCTTTTGGTGAGAAGAGAGAAATAATGGTATTTTCAATTGTTTTCCTGGTTCAGTTTAGTTGCTAAAAACAAATGTTTGTTTGTTTTCATTTTTGAAAACAAAAAGAAAAGCACATGCGTGAGTATCTGCATCATAACAAAGATTTTGGCCAAATGTTTGTCACAAGACAAAAATGAGAGCATGAAAGATTCAGGAGACAGTTCAGTCAAAAAGCAAAACAAATCAGCCAGGATATGGATATGGCATCCAGCATATCATAACAGAAGAAAGAGAACAATGAAAAACTCCTGGCTAGACCTGAAGGGATGGAAAGAGTAAACAAGATGAGAAAGGATGCAGAAAGAGGACAGGATTAGGGAACAGGTGTGTGTGTGTGTGTGTGTGTGTGTGTGTGTGTGTGTGTGTGTGTGTGTGTGTGTGTGTGTGTGTGTGTGTGTGTGTGTGTGTGTGTGTGTGTGTGTGTGTGTGTGTGTGTGTGTGTGTGTTTGAGGGTAGAGAAACAAACTCAACAATTCAGAACATGAAACCAAAGACAACTAGAATAATTATGACTCTTGCACATATAATCACATCTAACTTTCAGAAAAAAATCATTTCAATAAGAAAAATTTAATAAATATAAACATTTTTGAGAGGTTAAGGTGACACTACTAAAAATAGTTCTTTGGTTTGATTGATTCGTGTGTTAAAGCATCCTAAACGACTCATTCAGTATTAAAGTATAAATGAAGTGATGCCCTTTTATAACTGAAGAACATCCTGACTGTTTCTTGTCGTTTTAATGTCTTTTTTTCTCTTCCGAGTCTTTCCTTTAGAAAATCATCAGAGTGTGTGTTCTCGTGCAGGTGTGTGCCGAGTCTGTGTGTGTGAAGCACGATCTGCAGCAGTGTGACTGTCCAGGAGACAACATGAAGGAGAAATGCCACATGTGCTGCCAGCAGCCTGGTAACCACAGACCGGCGTGTGTCTTAATGACTCAGAAACATGTTTACATAGAGTACAAATATAGACCAGCTGTAGCAATAGCAAAAGATTCAGTCTAGCGGCTACCCCAAGCGGTGAACTTCGTCTGCCAAAAGGGCCAACATAGTTCCCCCCTCTTCCACCAGGGCTGGTTCCAGAAAGCTGTTCTCAACCTGCTGCAAAAAAACATTTTAAATTAAATAGGTCAAGTTTACCATCATGACTCGTGATACAGGTTCAGTTTGGTTTCATTGATACTCTCACAAGGCCTTTTCCTCAGAGCCCTGTCATCACATTGCAGTTGAATGAATGAGATGAAACATACAGCACGTGTTCTAACTGTGTGTCCGTTACAGATAATCCCAAAACGTGTGCCAGCACCACCTCCTCTGTGCTGTCTCGCTACTTTCAGGGGACGTCGCTGCCTCTGGTTGGTGGTGCTCCGTGTGCAGGGAACCGAGGGTACTGTGATAAGTTTCACATGTGTCGCCTACTGGACGCAGACGGCCCTATAGCCAGACTGAAGAACGCTTTTCTTCATTTTGACGAGTTTGATGACGTGGCAGAGTGGATGAAGGTTACTTTTTCTATTTTGTCTTTTTTTTACATGCAGCAACTACTAAAATCAAGCCTCTTCATATTCATTTTTATGAAGCCTCTTTGGTCATTTCAGCAAATGAACAGGCACAGGGATGACTTTAACCGTAATAGATGTATTCTAGCTAGGATCCCTTACCCCACCCTACTAAACAGTTATGGATGACATGTGCATCTGCCTCACACCTTAATTGAGAATCGAGTTATACAGGAAGGGGTCATTCCTGAGTGAACAGGTAAGGTGATTAACAGGTGTGTGATTGGTTGGAACTGGGTGCAACAGCAACAGTAATAACCAATAGTGTTACAGATGCCAGAGGTCTAGAAGGTGGTGCCGCAAAGGCGTTTCCCAGTCATGGACAGAAGGAAACGGGACATGGGCTGCATGAATGCGATGTTCATTTATTATAAAAATAAAACATAAAGTTAACCAAAACAAATGTGTTAACTGATCGGCTCGGGCTGCTGCCTCTGTCTGCTCCCAATCCTGGCCTCTTATGCCAAACACTAGAGGGTCGGCATGTCGCAGCTGAAAGTGGACGGCAGGTGGACGTAATCAGCTGATGAGCTGAGGGGTGCGGGCAAGGACAGCAACATAAAAAAATCAAGGCAGACCCAGTCTGTAACAAATTGGGGATGACTGAAATGATCTGGAATTGTTTGACTTACCCGAGCAAATGTCAGACACAAATTTTTCATGTTCCTGTCTTTACTGTCATATATCAACATATACAGGTGATAATCAAATATAAAATAATAAAATACAGTTTTATGGACAGGATTTCTAGATGCAGCCAAGGTGTTGAGGGGATCCGTTTTGGTGGCCTGAAGATCAGGTCTCGGCCTTTTGCAGATGATGTGGTCCTGTTGGCTTCAATAGAACATGATCTTCAGCTCTTGCTAAAGTGGTTTGCAGCTGAGTGTGAAGCAGCTGGGATGAGAATCAGCTCTTCTACATCCAAGACCATGGTCTTGAGTTGGAAAAGGGCAGAATGCCTTCTCCAGGTCAGGGAAGAGGTCCTGCCCCAAGTGGAGGACTTTAAGTATCTCTGGATCTTGTGAGGGAAAGATGGAGCATGAGATCAACAGGCAGATTGGTGCTGTGTCTGCAGTGATGTGGACATTGTACTGGTCTGTCCTGGTGAAGAGAGAACTGAGCCAGAAGGCGAAGCTCTCAATTTACTATTTGATCTACGTTCCTACCCTGACCTATGGTCACAAGCTTTGGGTGGTGACAGAAAGAACAAAATCGTGGATACAAGCGGCCAAAATGAGTTTTCCCTGCAGGGTGTCTGGGCTCTCTCTTAGAAATGGGATGAGAAGATCGGTCATGCAGGAGAGACTTGGAGAAGACTTGCTGCTCCTCCACGTCGAGAGGAGCCAATTGAGGTAGCTCGAGCATTTGGTCAGGATGCCTCCCTGGTGAGGTTTTCTGGACACGTCCAACTGGGAGGAGACCTAAGGGAAGACCCAGGACACGATGGAGGGACTATGTCTCTCGGCTGGCCAGGAAATGCCTTGGGATTCCCCTGGTGGAGCTGGTCCAACTGGCTGGGGAGAGGGAAGTCTGAGTCTTTGGCTTAGGCTGCTGCCCCACGACCCAACTCTGGATAAGCAGTTGAAAATGGATATATAAATAAATAAATAAATAAATAAATAAATAAATAAATACATATATATATACATATATATATATATATGTATATATATATATATATATATATATATATATATATATATATATATATATAGAGAGAGAGAGAGAGAGAGGGGGGGGGGGGGATGGATGGATAGAGATAGATAGATAGATAGATAGATAGATAGATAGATAGATAGATAGATAGATAGATAGATAGATAGATAGATAGATAGATAGATAGATAGATAGATAGATAGATAGATAGATAGATGGATGGATGGATGGATGGATGGATGGATGGATGGATGGATGGATGGATGGATGGATGGATGGATGGATAGATAGATAGATAGATAGATAGATAGATAGATAGATAGATAGATAGATAGATAGATAGATAGATAGATAGATAGATAGATGGATGGATGGATGGATGGATGGATGGATGGATGGATGGATGGATGGATGGATAGATAGATAGATAGATAGATAGATAGATAGATAGATAGATAGATAGATAGATAGATAGATAGATAGATAGATAGATAGATAGATAGATAGATAGATAGATAGATAGATAGATAGATAGATAGATAGATAGATAGATAGATAGATAAAGACAGCATCTTTGAGTTGTTGTGAAAAGCGCTTTATAAAACTTATGTATTACAAATATATATGTATTTTTGTTCTTGTGATTTTTTTATCTTGAGAGGCGCTGCTTAAAAATGTGTTTCTTCTCCTTAAAAATGAATTTTGGCATCTGATACAAATATTTGATTCAAAATGTTTTCAGGCACTAATTCCTGTCTGAACACAAAAATCACAAACATACAAAAAATGTCTTCAGCTATCAGTCATGCACCTACCCGAGCCCCTGCAGACCGTTCACTTTCTGGGTGATGTTTTCAGGAGGAGATCTAACATGACAGAATCATAAGAACCCAACTAAACAGTTTCGTTCTTCTCCACAGGCTCATTGGTGGGCTATCCTGATCGTTATCATCGCTCTGTCTGGAGTGATGGGCTGTACGGTCTTCCTGTGCAGCCGCACCCTGAACACCCATGGCTTGGACTGACCCCTTGACCTAACATCTCCTCCTGGACCACACAGAAAATAATTTCAACCTCATTTTTGGGACAGTAATTGAGAGATGGTCTTTGGTCAACTCTGTCTCACACCTGATCTGAACGTAACGTCCAAGGTCGCTGAACACCTGCTTAAGCCTGTCTCTTGTGTTTGTCACCTGATATGTTTGCATCTCCGTTTCCGTAAGGGACTTTATTTGCGGTAAGCCTCTTGTGGCACTCGTGTTGTGAAAAGAGTCTCTGCCAAGATGAATCAGTACAGTCTTTCTTGGAAAGACACAGATACAGTGACACTTGAATGTAAAGTCACATGTCCCTGCAAAAGCCAACGTGTTTCTGATTTGGAACCGTTCCAACTTTCCATGTCGGTAGAGATGAAAGAGCATGTGGACATGATGGCTCTGGCCAGTGCCGCTGTTTGTACAGGAAAACTTAAAGGTTCCATATCATGCTTTTTTTAAACCTTTGAGAGCAAAGGTGGGCACAGTATATTACACTATTGAGATGTCATTTATCTTAAATATGAGTTCTTTTCATCAGCCTGAATTTATAGCCAGAAATACAACAAACTTTGTTTCAGTGAAGCTCCGCCCATGCCCGCTCCAACCAAACATGCCTACAGTAGTGTCTTAGATGAGGTGGGTATTATGTTTGCTGTGATAGTCCAGTGGCAAAAGCTTCAATCCTGCGTCTCATTTTTGCCATGTTCTGATGTGGGTTCAGCTCCTGACGGTGTCGGCAGCCGTTTATTTACCAGCTGGAGCAGATTTCATGTTTTTATATTTTAGTTTTATTGAATATTTTCGGCAAAATATTTTGTGTCTCTAAAGATCTTTGAATTTGGTCATTTCCAAGCAGCTCACCTCACATGGACTTACAAAGAAAGTAAAAAAAAAAAAAAAAATCAGTCCTTATATTATTAACAGTTTACTAATAAAGGATTGAAAAAATCATACTGGTTACTGTTCATTCTGGGATGTAAACCAGCACAAAACTGTATGCTAGCCTAGCCATTAACCAAGTCTATTAAATAAAGCTTGTTGCTTAAGCCACGTATCCTGAGATTGCCAGGGAGACCAGTTTAGACCAGAGAATAGCTTCTTAGGGAGGAGCAAGGCCTGATGTTGGGGGCAGGATGATTAATGTTTATGTTTATTTATTTGGCAGATGCTTTTATCCAAAGCGACTTACAATTTATAACCTATAGGGCATGTTGTGATCTGTGGGGGTTAACCGGAGTACCCGGAGGAAACCCACGCATGCATGGGGAGAACACGCAACTCCACGCAGAAAGGCCGCAGCCGAGCCGAGTTTCGAACCTGCAACCTTCGTACTGCGAGACAACAGTGCTAACCACTGCGCCACCATGCAGCCCTTATACATTAGATTGTTTCAGGAATGTCAAAATAAAAATCTAAATTTGTAGCTGAAACATAAAAAATGCATGGATACAGCCAAAAACAGGTTTGCGGGTGCTTTTCACGAGGAAACAACAATATTACATGCTACAAAGCTCCAAAAAGTGGATTTTCCATGTTATGGTCCTTTTAAATTTTGAAAAACGTGAACCAAAGTTCAGCAGTTTTGTTTTATTCTTCATTTTTATGCATGATAAGACACTTCAGAGTGCACTAGAATGCTCGTGGCCTTCTTGGCTGAGGGTAAATCTGAGGACATTTTCAGAACCTTGAAATGAATTCTTATTTTAAAAAGACAAAATCTGCAGCTGTCTGTATAATTAACTCAAGTGTTCTTATTTTAATCTGTCTCCATGTCACCTTGACACAATCGGTGGAACATTCTGGCGTCACAACTGAGAGGGCACGAAGAACAGCGTATCTTATTTTGGGCAGTTTGAGAATATTTTGAATTGTATATCAGAAATGGCTGTGTGAAAGTTTAAATTGTTCTTATTGGGAGGGGGGCATACATTTTGCTTTAATGATAAAATGAGAAACAATGGAAACGTTTTTGTTGTCAAGTCATAAAATAAAATCAAGTCGACTTCAGAACGTTGGCAAACTTGGTTTATTAGAGCATGTGCTCAGTGCAGTGACAAATTCTATGTAGTTTCACATAAAGAATTACAGAAATGTACAGTTTATAAAATAACTTCATCCATAGATAAAAATATAAAATAGCATCGCCTCTTTTTTAATAAATCTGTTATTTATATTCTGATATTTACAAAGATTCTCTGTACAAACCCCTTCCTTCAAAACGTCTTCCCTTTTTGTGCAAGAATAAATCGCTTTTATTCTTTTAAAGTCACAATGATTTCAGTACCGATCTCTGTAAAGCTGAGGAGTTCATCTTAAAGGAATTATAAATAAATGAGCATTAGCAGAAAGAAAACACTCTTTGACAAAAACTGAACGTAGAAAATACATGTATGTTCATTAGACACATTCCAGGTACGTTTGGCAGGTGTCCGAGGTGACAGAGATGCTGTGTATAAAGGTGTACAGTACAGTAGAACAATGTCAAAACAAAAATGGTGAGTCTGGGGAGCGTTTACAGTACACTGATACAGGTCCTACAGTCACACACAACCACAGTGTTGTGTTAGAAATAAAATACGCAAAAACAATTATACCAAAATGCTTAAAGGTGTGGTTCATTGAAAACCTTGTTTTTAATTATTATTCCTGATTACAATCTGCCACTCTGAGTGTTTCTTGCAGGCTGAACATGAAAATAGTCTCCTACACCTATCTCCTGCATGAGCTTCTGACAGAAAATAGATGGTGAAATGCTAGGATTAGGGAAGCCTGACCCATCTACGTCACACTGTCACTTCACATTCATGGGGAAGGCTGTTGTTGGTTTAGCAGCCAGGAAACAGCAGAGGACGTCTCGTATAGTAGCATTTGCAACTTCACCACACACCAGAACTCCTTCAAACTTGTGTTATTTGTGGAGATAAAACATCAGCGTTGCAAGTCAGTGGTAGTGTTGTGTTGCTGTTATCCAATCTGAGATGAGAAGTCCAAAAATCAGAAAATAATCCTGCCGTCTCAGCTGTGATGTGGGTCACTGCTCCTGGTGCACCGGCATACATCCCCCCACCCCTGAGTAAGACTTACAAGGCAATCATCTCTGCTAGACCATTGCAAATGTATTGAATAATCAGGTGAACCATACCTTTAAAACCCCTAAAAATGTCATATTTTTAGAGACAGAAGTCCAAAGATGGTTGTTTCTCACAGTGTTTCTGTTTAAATTACATGAGGTATTTTATTAAACAGGATAAAAGTACCTCCGAAACTCCGTCAACCTAGCCTGGCAAGCCAGACCAAATAATAAATGTTGTCTGGCAACGCTCCATTGATGGCTCTCGGTCGTGGGGCGGGTTCAACCGTTGTCTTTCAAACAATCACCGCATGCTACTGGACAATGAACAATGTGACGTATACCGCAGCGGATGTCGGTAAACGAGGCAGTCCACTGTTGAAGAAGGTGAAAATACATCCTTTTTTTAACTCATTCACTGCCAATGACGACTAAAGCATCGGAACGAGCCCCCGCGCTGAGAGAACAAACATCTCAGCCCTGAAGCCAATCATCCGTATACGTCACAGATCACATGATCAGGAAGCAACACATCCATGTGTTTGGAGATCGTTTTGGGCCGTTCCTGTAAAAAAAGTGAGGCGCGAACCGGAAAAGCTTCTGCCGATCACAATTCGACAACGGATTATGAAAGACCGGATAACGCTCAAAACACGCGGCTTCTTCCTGATGTAAGAGGTGAGTCTCCTCTTTGTTTTGGTTGTTTTGGCATCGACATCATGCTAGCGCGCAACGTTCTGTGAGTCTTAAAAAACAGTAAAAACGGTGAGAAACGCTGGCAGCGAAGGCCGTTAGTGATCAGGAAACGGCTGGCAGTGAATGAGTTAAACATTTTTCTATACATCAATCTGCTCCTGATTCTAATAAAGCCCAAGTCCAAATAGTCCAAAACAGATGTAAAAGCAGTTTCAAACTAGCTGTCGCCATCTTGTTCCACTCTGTAGCACCATCCCGCCTACCAGAGAAATAGAGGGCCCTGATTGGCCCACAAAGCAGATAAAGCGCTGTGATTGGCCCACTATTGTGGACCAATCACAGCGCTATATATGATTGAAACCCCTATAGAGAGAGCTGTGATTGGCCAGCCAGAATGCTGCTAGGGGCTGCAGAGGTTCCAATGGAGCGTTCCTAGAACAAACTTTGCAAAGCAAGAATTTGGTCTAGTCCACTAGGCTAGCGTCAACCAGGTCCTCAGTCTGAACTACGTCCACACTGGTACGTTATCTTTTTACCTTTCTTTATTGCTGGTTGTGTTATAAAGTCTTAGTGAATTCACTAACAATAAGCCAATGATTTTTTTTTATTTGACTAACCTCTACATGAATATGTACCACTGTGAATATACGATCAGCACTCTAAGAAATGGAAAGGTGAACTCTCTAAACCAAGTTATGTCAACTTGTTCCACTATAGTAGCTTAAATGTAAAAAGAGTAATATGCTTTGACACAACATCTAACAATGTATATTACTCTTTACATCTATGCCACTAGGTTTAGTGGAACCAACTGACATAACTTGGTTAAGTTAATTCAATATTTTATTTCTTAGAGTGTGACATCCATTCACTCAGACTTTAGCCCGCTAAGTCAACCAAACATGACTACATTTACTTGTAAAAACATAAAAATACATTTATAAAACATTTTTTTACAAATCACTAAACAGCATTCACATGCTTGTTTTGGATTTTACAAAAATATAATATACAATATTTTATGCATCTGGTAAATGTACAGGGGTCTCATTTATCAAGCATTGCGTAGAATCTTTACTAAAACCGTACTTAAACTCTGCAAAAAAATGTACTTACGCCAAGTAGGTTTGTGATCTATCAAACATGGAGTACGCACAGCTGCACGCAATCTCCGCTTCATAAATCAGAGACTAACGAGAATGTTTCTCAGCTGCAATTTAGTCACATCCCGCCCTCATCACGCCCACTTACTGCCATAAATAGTCAATGCAAAGTGCCTTGTGGACCTCATGCATATACATAAGCTGGCTTGTTGCAGCATTTCAATCACAACCACAGATCAAGGAAGTGCTATTTCACAGCAGCAGAAATTGAGGTACCTGTGGTTGAGGTGGAGAAATGAAAGGAAGTGCTTTTGCAAAACAAATAAGAGAAAATCCATAGAGTGGCACAGCGTTGCTGAAGCCGTCAATGCTGAGTTCTTCAGAGAGATCTGTGATGGATATAAAAAACATGGTGCAATCGGGATTTGATCCCCAGACTCCTGGGTGAAAGTCACCCGTGCTAACTAGTCAGCCAAACAGAGATCTCCATTGTCCAAGTAGCCAGGGCGCATGATCAATCGGGTCACGGTGACAGGACACACACTGTCACAGACGCATGGCATTCTGTCTCAATCTGTCCCCCTGCTGATATTCTGCATTCCGTATTCTGCGCTTCAGGCTGTGTGTGTGCACGCGCGTGTGGGAGGTCTTGTTCTGTGTGAAAATGAAGCGGTACAAGTGATAATGCTGCAGGATTTCATAATTTTATCCTTCTCAGCAGCACTGCAGGTGCTCTCCATGTCCAAAATGTGCATAAGCCAGGCCCTTAGTCAATTTAAAGTTGCGCACATTTTTCTGCTAAGTTTTCTTTCAGAAATCCCAAAGTTTGCGTGGAAAGTTGCTTACACAGTTTTCCGACCCCATTTTGTGCGTAAGCAAGCTTGATAAATTAGGCCCCTGTTGTATAAATTATCTGCTGAAATGAGCAAGAGGGAGTTCAGCAGCATGTTTTCTTTGTGATTTGTTCTTCTGAGATATTCTACAGACAGAGACCAGTTCATGGTTACAGATCAGCTCCCACATATTACATTACATATTATATTTCATTAATGAATTAAATGCAAACACCAACTCACTTCTGTGGAATTTGCCTTGGTTTCGTCCTCCACGTACCCTTACATTTAACAAACGTGACCTCCGGTGTAGGGTTTGGGGCATTGGGGTCTTTTAGGCAGAATACCATTCTGCAAAGAGAAATTTATAATCAAAAAGTCAATACTTTATCCTACAGCTGACCCTGTTACAGGTTTGTAATGCTAATAGAAGTTGGCCACACCAAGATAACCAACGATTTTCCCCACATTCCTGTTTTTAACTTACTTTTGTTGCGTCTCTCCAGCTCTGATGCGTATTTTGTGAATCTCCATGTTGGAGCTGTTTGAGTCTCCAGACCACCAAGACGAAACTATCTTCAGAAGGCTGGAGGCCGACCAGCTGTTTGTCTCTGTCCACCTAAACTTCAGCATCAGTGGATCACCAATGTCTTTTTCTGTCACCAGCAGGAATGAATGTGTCTTATTTGACACAATACCTTCTTTCCTGTGATGAAAACATGCATTTTAAAAACACAACTAAATGGTGAGGTGGAAATCTGTGTGTTTGGATAAAGTGTTTGAAATGATCGCTCACAGCTGAAGTTCCAGGTTTTCAGCCTCCCCGTTGGTTCCAAACAGTGAAACAGTGAGTGAAGGCTCCATCTGTGATGTGTTCACTTTACTGGAGAAGTGGATCTTCAGCTGATAGTGATAAACTGGAAGGAGAATGAGAAGATGATTGTTTAGAAAACACAAATTGGTGCAAAAAACCTCCTGCAGCTTCTCTGCTAAATGGCCAACAGAAGGAATTCTGACCTCTGAAAGGCATGGAGGCTCTTGTCTTGGTGTACATCTGAACATTGCGTGCTCTTCGGACCTTGCTCATGTCGTAGCCCACCGCGTTGCAGCGGCTCTTGCGGCAGCTCAGACACATGCCGCGGTCGAACATGTCGCTGCTGCCACACCTGTAGGCCTTGGCCACTTCCTGTTCATTCAGCAGCGAGTCAATAAACAGGTGGATCGAGCGCTCGTGTTCACATTTTACTGCGTCGGTGATGGCTGAAGAATGAGACAGGAATTAAAAACAATGTAAGAGGAGCTCTCTGACAGACGTAAGGACAGACATGTCTCCCAACCTTTACTCAGCCCTCATTTCAGCTCATTTGACTAAAACAATATTTTACCACTGTAGCTTTTTACAGACATTAAACCAGCTCTTGTTTTAAGTTTTAAATACTACTACTATCAATGGGCTGCAAAAGACGAAAAACCTCTTTTAAAATAATACAACATTTTTTACCAAATATCCCAAAGTTTGCTATTTTCTCCAGCGCCCCTCTGAGGTTGCACCCTGGCTGGAAGCTGCCTCCGTTGGGGTAAATGTCCACATGGCCGACGGGTTGCTTAATGCCGATGCTGAGACCCAGGGAGCCACGTGTGAAAGTGTGAAGGACATCAACAAAGTGAGCGTCATCTGGAGAGAGGCGTCTGTGAGCATGTTTGCCCTCAAACACAGGACCAGCAGGATCCAGACCTTCAGACCAGATAGAGGAGCATTACTAGGTGGTAAAAATTAAATGATAGAAATGTGACATGTGTAAAATGTTTCACTTTGTTTACCAGTAATTCTCCCAACTTTATTAGTAGTGTGGCTGCCGGCAAATCCTGCCACGTGAGCACCCAGGCTGTAACCAATCAGATGGATGTTGTCTAGCGGGATGTTGGTGGTTTCCTGTTGAACACAGTTTTACATCAAGACTGGATTACTGTAATTCATTACTCTCAGGAAGTCCACAGAATGTAGTTAAAAGTCTTCAGCTTGTCCAAAATGCTGCAGCTAGAGTTCTGATGAGAATTAAAAAGAGAGATCATATCTCTCCTGTCTTAGCTTCCCTACATTGGCTACCTGTTAAATTCAGAATAGATCATAAGATCCTCCTTCTCACATATAAAGCTCTTAATAATCAAGGTCCATCATACATCAGTGATCTGATTGTTCCATATGTTCCTAACCGAGCACTTCGCTCTCAGACTGCAGGTCTACTGGTGGTTCCAAGAATATCTAAAACTGGGATGGTAGGCAGATCTTTTAGTTATCAGGCTCCTCTCCTGTGGAACCAGCTCCCAGCCTTAGTCCGTGAGGCAGACACTTTGTCTACTTTTAAGAATAGGCTTAAAACATTTTTATTTGATAGGGCCTATGGTTAAAATCTGATGTTAGCCTAAATCTGGACAAGTGGGGGATTACAGGGAGGTGGAGTGTACAGTCGGTAAAGACGGCTCTCCCTTGCCCTGCCTCCAACATGCCTACATCTAAATAGGATAGATTATCCAGAGTTATCTCTGTAGTTATGCTGCTATAGGCTTAGACTGCTGGAGGATACACTGACCACTTCTCACACTCTACTGCTTTCTTCTACAGTCTGCTCTTTAACTGTACTATTTTGTCCAATTTCAGCTGTTAACTTTATTTTCTCTGTAAGTGTTTTTCTCCCCAGAAGATGCGACAATGACGTTCTGCTGAGCTGTGGTGGCCTCATGGAGGGGGCCATCGACTAGCACACTTAAACATTCTCTCTCTCCTGATAATAACTTTTTGTTTTCATTGATTTTTGATGTGCTAATACTAGTTTATCCGTTTAATTATAGATCCACTAGGATAAATACAATAAAGTTTATCTTTCACCAAATAGAATATTTACTGACATCACAATATAACTGTAGACACATTACTTGTCCGTGTGTGTGTGTGTGTGTGTGTGTGTGTGTGTGTGTGTGTGTGTGTGTGTGTGTGTGTGTGTGTGTGTGTGTGTGTGTGTGTGTGTGTGTGTGTGTGTGTGTGTGTGTGTGTGTGTGTGTGTGTGTGTGTGTCTGCTCTGTCTTCTCGATCCCCAGTGAGTCGTGGAGGATGGCTGCTTATACTGAGCCAGGATTCTCTGGAGGTTTCTTCCTGTTAAAAGGGAGTTTTCCTCTCCACTGTCGCTTTATGCTTGCTTGGTATGAGGATTGCTGTATAGTCACTGACACCAGTCAGTGACTTGATGCAATTTGCTGGGTTCCTTATATAGGAAAAATTATTTCTGATTGGCTTAATGAACTGACCTGAATTGGAATGTTTATTATGTGAAGTGCCTTGAGACGACTCTTGTCGTGATTTGGCGCTATATAAATAAACTTGAATTGAATTGAATTGAACACAAGTGGAATAAAACCTAAGAAATGTTCTTACTGCTGCATTAGCTCAGCACATAGCCCTGGTAATGTAAAAGTCTAATAAACAGTAGGTTTATAAAAGAACTGGCTATTAAACGTTTTATTTGTCCTTAAAAATACTTGATTTAAAGACATTCAACTCACCTCGATCCAGTCAATGAAGCGAGCGACCTCCTGTCCCACAGCTTGGGTTTTCTGAGCAGCAATCACATAATGGTTCTGGGCTGAGCCGAGCCAGTCTACTACGATGATGTTGGCCATCCGCTTCCTCTCGTGCAGAGCTGAAACTAACTTTGGCATCCAGCTTTCAAACATCCCACTCAGCTAAAAGTAAACACAAGCAAACCATTAAACACATCTCACGAATCAGTAAACCTCTGTATTAATCACTAAAGTTTACATTCATCTTTAGAATTTTTGCTCACCGTCCATCCGTGGATCACCATGAAGGTTTTGGCTGTGCTATTGAAGCCGCAGGCAGTCAACGACTCCGGTTTGCCAGGAATAAGGTAGCACAGGTCATTGTCGGGATAGGAAGGTTTACGGAGGAAGAATTTGGCAATCGCTGTGTTGCTGTCATGGTTGTTCTCCAACAAGTCTTTAAGAGGGTCCAGGAAGTTACCTAAGAGAGAAGATTGATAAATTAGCAGCATCGTTTTGAAAAATGCCTTTTAAAAATCAGAAGCAAACGCAACATCTCACTACGCTGATCTACAAATTGGGATAACACCTTCTCATCCATTCAACCCCCTCTGCAAAAATGAAAAACCTTCCACATTAAGACAGAATTCAAGTTTCTCTCATCCTGACTTATTATAATCTGCATGCACACGTGATCATTCCTCAATCAGACCACCTAACTCAGGTAGAGAGGCTAAGATGCTTGCAGGACAGGATGAGCTGATGGAGGTCAACACGTTGCAGACATCTGCTGGATTTGCAAGGAGATACATTTCTAAATAATTGCAAGTTGATGACTTAGATGCAGTTCAGATCATTTCACTGAACTTTGATCCTCTAATCTGCAGGACACCCAATGAGTAACACCTAATTTAACAAGATAATTAAAAACTCACATCACTGTATTGCTGCGCAAAACTTTGATTTATCAGTTATTGCGCACGCATTATCTCTATCATCATTAATAGTAATTTGGTACATTTTAGTGTTAGAAAGGAGTTAGAAATTAAAATGTAAAAAATGTTAAAACCGGAAAGTTACCTAAAATAGAATCGGAGAGCTCTTCTTCCAGGGAGGTTACACACTGCACAGCTGCGTTCAGAACCGCGAAGAACAGAAACCGAGCCTGCCACGTTCTCATTTCTCACACAGCTTGTTCCTTTAAGTAATTAATAACAGTTATTATCTTGTTAAGCTAAACCACACGCTGCAGCCGGAGAGAGCGGCTGAGTTCTGGATAATCCGGTGCGTCCTGCTGAGCAGCGCCGAGCTGTCATCTGAACCACTTTGGACCGACTGTGTCTTAAATAACACTTGTGAGGTTCTGACGAGCCATTGGCTGCAGACCTCCGGGCGGGGAATGGAGAAAAATGTGCAAAGTAAATCATTAGGCGGCCTGGTGGTACTGACTGGAGGTACCAGAAAGCCTCGGATGATGTGCGCCGTTTGAGTCAGCGGAAGTAATGCAATTAGCTACATAATTATGGATTTCAGTTTAATATTTTGCAAATGAGTTAATTAAAGCAAAAAACCATGAAATGCACCAAAATCATTGCTTAGGGATCTTCTACTAGAGAGCAGAATTCATGGTTCCATCAGTTACAGCAAGTGGTTGAAGCAGCAAAGCAGCTCCAGACCATCACCAAGTTACACTTTTGGTGTGATGTTCTTTCTCTCAATGTGCTACAGGAGGCCAGCAGCAGAGTAATGCTTTCATGATATCGTGGACAACACTCAACAAATCAGTTGGGAGTTGGACAATTATTCGGTTTACTGATGAAAAATAAACACAAAATGAAATTCCCCTTGGAAAGGAATGTAAATGCGATGACTACATCCAAAACATCTGTGACATCAGTGTTGTTTGAGACAATTCTTCAAAATAAACTTTAAATGTTCACTTATACCTATGCAATGACTGTCTTTTAAGGTTATTTTATGTAGATACATACAGTGGGACAAAAAATTTAGTCAGCCACCGACTGTGCAAGTTCTCCCACTTAAAATGATGACAGAGGTCAGTAATTTACATCATAGGTACACTTAAACTGTGAGAGACAGAATGTGAAAAAAAATGCATGAATTCACATGGCAGGATTTTTAAAGGATTTATTTGTAAATCAGGGTGGAAAATAAGTATTTGGTCAATAACAAAAATTCAACTCAGTACTTTGTAACATAACCTTTGTTGGCAATAACAGAGGTCAAACGATAGGTCTTTATCAGGTTTGCACACACAGTAGCTGGTATTTTGGCCCATTCCTCCATGCAGATCTTCTCGAGAGCAGTGATGTTTTGGGGCTGTCGCCGAGCAACACGGACTTTCAACTCCCTCCACAGATTTTCTATGGGGTTGAGGTCTGGAGACTGGCTAGGCCACTCCAGGACTTTCAAATGCTTCTTATGGAGCCACTCCTTTGTTGCCCGGGCGGTGTGTTTGGGATCATTGTTGTGTTGGAAGACCCAGCCACGTTTCATCTTCAAAGCTCTCACTGATGGAAGGAGGTTTTGGCTCAGAATCTCACGATACATAGCCCCATTCATTCTGTCCTTAACACGGATCAGTCGTCCTGTCCCCTTAGCAGAAAAACAGCCCCAAAGCATGATGTTCCCACCCCATGCTTCACGGTAGGTATGGTGTTCTTGGGATGCAACTCAGTATTCTTCTCCTTCCAAACACGACTAGTTGAGTTTATACCAAAAAGTGCTACTTTGGTTTCATCTGACCACATGACATTCTCCCAATCCTCTGCTGTATCATCCATGTGCTCTCTGGCAAACTTCAGACGGGCCTGGACATGCACTGGCTTCAGCATCGGAACACGTCTGGCACTGCAGGATCTGATTCCCTGCAGTTGTAGTGTGTTACTGATGGTGACCTTTGTTACTGTGGTCCCAGCTCTCTGCAGGTCATTCACCAGGTCCCCCCGCGTGGTTCTGGGATTCTTGCTCACCGTTCTCATGATCATTTTGACCCCACGGGATGAGATCTTGCGTGGAGCCCCAGATCGAGGGAGATTATCAGTGGTCTTGTGTGTCTTCCATTTTCTGATGATTGCTCCCACAGTTGATTTTTTCACACCAAGCTGCTTGCCTATTGTAGATTCACTCTTCCCAGTCTGGTGCAGGTCTACAATTCTTTTCCTGGTGTCCTTCGAAAGCTCTTTGTCTTGGCCATAGTGGAGTTTGGAATCTGACTGTTTGAGGCTGTGGACAGGTGTCTTTTATACAGATAATGAGTTCAAACAGGTGCCATTGATACAGGTAACGAGTGAAGGACAGAAAAGTGTCACACGTGCTGGCGAATGAAGCGGAGAAGAGGTGAGGATCCAAAACGGGGTGAGGAAGACAGGCAGATGGGTAGGAACGTTTAACAATCATTTATTTGGAAACACGCTGGACAATGAAACAATGATCTGACACAAGACACAGAACAGAAGGGGTTTAAATACACGAGGGCCGGGACCTAAGGTGATTGGGAAACGAGAGGCAGGTGGGAGCAATTAACGGAGACAGAAGGCTGAACAAAACGGGGTGACAGGACAGGGTGTGACAGTACCCCCCCCCCCCCAAAGGGCAGATCCAGGACGCCCACAGGAACAAGGACCAGGGCGGGAGGAGGGGGACCCGGAGGGAGGGCCAAGAGGAACCGAGGGACCAACGGAGAGGAGGCAGGGACCAGCAGAGTCCGGGGGCCTTTGCCTGGGGCAGAGGAGGAGGAGACGACAGGCTC